>NC_068360.1:87100105-87262605 GCF_020536995.1 Dreissena polymorpha
CACTCGGAATTGCGATTGCACTACGAACCAGACCCACGTGTTTTCAAATAGCTTTTCACAGTTACTTTATGATACAAATATTTTCAATAATAATATAAAAGAATCAGCGTATTCGAAAACAACAAAACTAGTCCACGGAATAAGAAACGTTGGTGTAAATACTGTTTATTGATTTTGTGCGTTTTTGAAGGACAACTCGTATGTTTTCGGTGCGAAACTGATTGTCTTGTATCCATAGCCTCTTATTAATGTAATGGTTTGTTTCTGACAGGGGTTGTTAGAGTTGGTCGAGAGAAAGTTGCTTCGTAAGCTGGCGTTCTACGCAGAGCACCAGGAGATTAGTACATACACGAGGCTGTTTGTTGTCGACGTCATGAAGTCAAAACAAGGCGTGAACCCAGGTTTGCAGAAATGGAAAGAGTCAGAGGCCAACGTGGGCCTCATTCTGGTAAAACTGAGCTTAATGCAAAAATTGTCATCCCAACTAAGCCTGTGAAGTCTGCACAGGCTAATCAGATGTGAAACTCTCCATTTATATGGAATGCTTAATTTTAAGGAAGTCTCTTCTTTACGAAAAATCTAGTTGATGCGCAAAGTGTCATCTCTTAATAGCCTGTGCAAACTGAACAGGCTAATCTGGGATGACAGTTAATGAACATTTATCAACCCCAGTTTACCCAGAACAAGGCTCAAATAAAAGCGTGTGTGTAAAGGGATAAAGAAGAGAGGAATTGGTTGGCTGAAAAAAAATCATATGTTCTCTGTTAAGATAGTATTTTATCACATGCCATACCCTGTTTCCCATGTAATTGACCATTACGAATATTTTTTATCTTACACATGTGTAAGATACATTTACATCGTTTTCATTGGCTTATTTTTGTTCGATTGACCAATCGTATTTTGTTATTTTTCTTAAATGACGTTGCAACGTCAAATGACGTCACGAAATGTAAACAACATTCGGGATTTGTCATTATGTTTGCGTAAATATTTATTTAATTTGCTCATTTAAAAGCATGTGATAAATAAGATCTGACACTCGTTGTCATTTCATACCATATTTTATTAAACTTGTCCAAGAAATTCGCCAAAGGCTCGCTTACTAACAAAATTCCTGAACTCGTTTAATAAAATATGGTATGATATGACAACTCGTGCCAGATCCTATATATATTGTTTGGTTAGTTTACAATTTTTGCTTTTTAAGCAATTTATTTTTTTGCAATTTCAGCTTCAGCATCAGACTATCAGCAGATCTATCATGAATTCAGAGAGATGGTTATCACTTCGGATTCCCAAAAGTCTATGGGAAAACTATCCCGGTGAGTAACGGGAAAACTGTCCAGTTGAGCGGGAAAACCTTCCCAGTAAGTAATGGGAAATCTTTCCCGGTAAGTTATGGTAAAACTTTAAAGGTAGAAAACTGTCCCGATGAGTAATGGGAAAACTGTTGTGGTAAGTTATGAGAAAAATGTCCTGCTGTGGAATGTAGAAACTGTCCCAATGATACTGGTATACATGTGTTGTTGTTTTTTCAAAACAAAGCATGACTTATAGTCAATCAGTTCCTGCATTCTAACCAATACTTTTTTTTTAAATAACATCAACACAAAAACAACAAATAAAAATTATTAAGACCTTGATGTATGCATTTCTTAAGGAAAAATAACTGCATGATTTATTTAGTGGTGTATTATGTTGTTTGATTAGTGTAAACAATTTATTTTTAAAGAATCCATCAGCTTCAGCATCAGACTATCAGCAGATCTATCATGAATTCAGAGAGAAGGTTATCACTTCGGATTCCCAAAAGTCTATGGGAAAACTATCCCGGTGAGTAAAAGGAATCTGAATTGCTGCTTGTATGGTTTCATAACCATTTCATTTTCATAAGCTGGCTCCAGGATTTAAAATCCATATGATTGTTCAAGCATTTCTTAATCATTTGAATTTTGCTTATAACAGTATCCAGATTAAGTTTGCAAATCCAGATTATTTGCAAACTTATTTTTTTTATTTATTGAACAATTGTTATGAAATTTTGCATATTTCTAGGGGGCATTGAGTACATACATATAATTGAAAAAAAAGAGTTAATATGTTTTTGGAAAGTAGAGTTACTTGATGATAAAGTTGCCATCCCCCGTTGGATCCCAACGGGGTTTTGGCTACCCCGTTAAGAATTGCAATTCTCCAACGGGAGTTTTTTTCCAGACGGGAGAATTTTACCTATATTTTACAAAAAATGTAATTTAAATATTATGCTTTGTTTTCTGTTTCAATGTTTACAAATACACATGTTTAAGTTATAATTGAGAGAAATATGTACTTTAATAAGAAAATTAAGTGTTTGTAGATTTTCTTCTCCCGTGGGGTTTTGACGGGGGATCCCGTCCATCTCCCATATCCATTAAACTCCAACGGGGTTTTCACGGGAGACCCCGTCAATCCCCCATTTAAATTAAACCCCAATGGGAGTTTGACGGTGGATCCCCGTTTAACTCCAATTTATAAAGAACTCCAATGGGAGTTTGACCAGAAAAGGGAGGGGGGATCAGACTTCAATAAACAGTTTATACCCATTGCAATATATTCCATTGTATAAAGAGTAAAAGACATCAAACTTTATTAAATAATTGATGTTTTCTTTTTAAGGTGTCAAAATCAATTTATAATTTTTGAATTTTCTTAACTCGGTACGTTACGTTGAATAAAATGTCTTTTTGAAAGAGATTAGGCCCACATATTGCTATTTCTGGAAAGATGAATTTAAAACGTTCCATAATTTTGAAAGACTGTATAAATAATATAGTGACTTATCTCGAAAATATATTACATTTACCTTTTGATAATCCAAACGTTGCTTTTATCCATTTCTGTGATGATAAATACAATCTAGAAAGACAATAACATTGGAAGCATAATTATTGTCATTCGGAATTGTATTTCTTTTGCTGTTTATTCCCGTGTAACAGTTTTGGAGGTTTTTTTCCTAGAAATTTAGCTTGCAAACATTTTCGGTGCAATGTCGTACCTTAGTGTACCGGTTACATTCCACAAGTTGTTTTTTTTTATACACAAAATGCCTGAAAAGGGCAGTGTGTTAGGTTCATTGTTTTGTTATTGTAGTTGTTTGTTTTTTATCTTTAACAACACCGTGCACTGGTAGCGTTATTAGCAGAGACATGCGGGAGTCTTCTTGAAACATACTGTACTGGCTAGTTTCAATTATGGGACACACTACTTCTCCAATAGAATCGATGATGTTTAAATACATTTGAGTTATATTTGCAGTTTCAGATATTAACTGTTTTGTTTTCTGATAAGGATATGATATCCCAGACGTTAGTTCCTGTGCTGTCTTTTTCCCTCTAAACAAACAGACATATAACACCAAGGACTTATATCACTTTTCATTATTGTGTATAAAATACAAAATACCACACACAACTGAAATATTTGATATAACCCATATAAGCAGAATGATTTTCTTTCTAAATGTAATAAAAACTTAATTTTCAATCATGAACTAGTAGTTTCAGGAAAACAGGAAACCAAGAAAAAATGTGAAACCAACAAAGGCATAGAAATGTGAAATATGCAAGCCAGAGTTCTCGACTTATGATTGTTGAACGCTGCACTTCTAAACACCACAACCTACCTTTGTTCGAAGTTTGATGTAAATGGGTCTAATTGTAATTACGTTATGACCCGGACAATAAAAAAGTGAGATAAAAAAAGTAATGAAGGGGCTATAGCTATAGTTCTTGTGCACTGAACAAGTGAGATCTATCCATATATGCATATATGAAGTTTCATGTGAATAGGTGATATAGTTAAAGACTAATACTCCGGACAAAGTACTGGAATCTGCCCGACCCCAGGCATGACATAATTAATCCCTTAATATGGACTCCATTGGTCATTGTCGACTCGGGTACTACTTACGTGTACCCCGGGTACTCTTAAGTATACTTACATGTACCCCGGGTACGGTAAATATACTAAATCGTACCCGGTCGATATTAGACTGTACTTGAGTTGTATTCCCGCCTAAAATCCTATGTCGTAAAACGCGCTACCGATTATCTTAAACAAACTTCTATTTAAAAAAAAACTGCCTCAACATGCTTTGTGAGTATGAGTTTCGATAATATAGAGGCCATTTTACAGAAAATTAACATAAATGTGAATATATTTAATTAAAAACAAGATGTGTTTGTGAAACACAATGTCCCCCTATATGACGTTTGAACTTAAAGGATGACCTTGACCTTGTGAAGGATGACCTGGACCTTTCAACACTCAAATTGTGCAGCTCCATGAGATACACATGCATGCCAAATATCAAGTTGCTATCTTCGTGAAACACAGTGTCCCCCTATATGACGTTTGACCTTGAAGGATGACCTTGACCTTGTGAAGGATGACCTTGACCTTTCACCACTCAAAATGTGCAGCTCCATGAGATACACATGCATGCCAAATATCAAGTTGCTATCTTCAATATTGCAAAAGTATTCATAAAATGAGCGATTTGGGCCACATATATTTGACCTCTGACCTTGAAGGATGACCTTGACCTTTCACCACTCAAAATGTGCAGCTCCATGAGATACACATGCATGCCAAATATCAAATTGCTATCTTCAATATTGCAAAAGTATTTATAAAATAAGCGATTTGGGCCTCATATATTTGACCTCTGACCTTGAAGGATGACCTTGACCTTTCACCACTCAAAATGTGCAGCTCCATGAGATACACATGCATGCCAAATATCAAGTTGCTATCTTCAATAATGCAAAAGTATTCATAAAATGAGCGATTTTGGCCACATATATTTGACCTCTGACCTTAAAGGACGACCTTGACCTTTCACCACTCAAAATGTGCAGCTTCATGAGATACACAAGCATATGAAGTTGCTATCTTCAATATAGCAAAAGTTATTGCAAAATGTTAAAGTTGGCGCAAACAGACAGACCAACAGACAGACCAACAGACAGGGCAAAAACAATATGTCCCCCACTACTATAGTGGGGGACATAAAAATAGCCGACAACGACCGATTAAGCTTTAAATTTCCCGGGTACGTTTTAGTATATTTACCGTAACCTGGGTACATGTAAGTATACTTAAGAGTACCCGGGGTACATGTAAGTATACTTAAGAGTACCCGGGGTACATGTAAGTAGTACCCGAGCCGACAATGACCAATTGAGCCTTAATATGCCCTGTATTTGACAGACATATAAAAGAGACAAATAATATGGAAAGGATGAAAAAAACAACACAGCAGTAATTATTTTTATTAGAGACATAGATAACAGAGATAACAGAGATAGGCAGCTCGCCAAATATCGGCAAACTGTCGCGCATCCAGTGGTTTTGGCGAGATAGGTTTAATTTTAGTCTGTGCAATAAAAGAATGCATGAACATAGTTTTTACAATTTAATTATATTTCATCAAAACTTCATCATTCATAAACACATATCAATACAACTGGCATAAAAAATAAGCAATTTATTACACGTATTAAGCAAGTTGTTGATATTACAAAATTAATAACATATCGGGAGAAAACAGCTAATATTCTGCAGTGATGCAGGCAACAAACATGTAAGCATAAGAGCCATTATCGTATGGGGCAGGGTATTAATGTTGCTGAAGAAAATTCATAATCCCATAAGAATTTTTCATCATGGAGATTGGACTATAAATGCGACTGAGAGTGTTTACATGTTTTTACCATAGTCATGTAAGGAAAAAGCCCCGCCCCTTGGTGGCCATGTTTTTCATGATATCATTGGGACACTCTATAGAGTGTTAAAAAGGTTTTTCGAATCCCGGACAATCGCTCCTACGGACAATCGCTCCTACGCTAAATTTGACAAGGCGGACAGTCGCTCCTACGATGTTTTGACAGGGCGGACAGTCGCTCCTACGATGTTTTGACAGGGCGGAAAGTCGCTCCTACGATGTTTTGACAGGGCGGACAGTCCCTCCTACATTATTTTGCCAACCCGGACAATCACTCCTACATTATTTTGTCAACCCGGACAATCGCTCCTACATTATTTTTGACTCCACGGCAAAACATATTATTCGCTGATCAAAGGCTTACACCTATAATTAACCAACAATTAAAATTGCCAACCTGTTAACAGAAAGCCAATTTAATTAACATGAGCCGATCAATTTGATTTTAATTAATTAATTTACTTACTGACAAACTATGTTACAGTTTATCGATTCTGTAAATATAAGGTAGTTATAAGGGCACTTTGGACAATGGTTTCTACATTATTCCTATCAGGGACATTCGTTCCTATATTACATTTATTGGAAAAAGTGCCATTTTGCGAATGGAATTAACATAAAAACCGCATTAAATCAATAATTGCTATAACAACAATGGTAGTATCAATCGATAATGACCACTTTGACACCTATGATGTGTGAACCGTGCATAAAGATTACAGAATGGCGTCACATTAAAGGGGCCTTTTCACAGATTTTGGCATATTTTGAAGTTTGTCATTAAATGCTTTATATTGATAAATGTTAACATTAAATTTAAAAAGCTCCAGTAAAAAATCAAAAATAAAATTTAAAAAAGGAAAACAAAAGTAGCCCGCAGCAGGACTCGAAGTAAAAAACGCATTAGCCAACTGAGCTATCCTGCCAAGGATACATAAAATGCGTATTTTATACCTTATATCATCGTAGTTTCACAAATTTAAACGACATCACTAGAACTTTCCAAATTATTCAATCGCTTCAATCAATTATACATTGAATACAAAATTCATGAAATGCAACATAATTGCGAATTCAAATGTACAGACATTTTCGATTTAAAATTTAAATATCTGGCTTAATTCGCATTTTTCGACACAAGTTGGCAATTTTAATTGTCGGTTAATCATAGGTGTTAGCCTTTGATCGGCGTACACTACATTTTGCCGTGGAGTCAAAATAATGTAGGAGCGACTGTCCGGGTTGACAAATAATGTAGGAGCGATTGTCCGGGTTGGCAAAATAATGTAGGAGCGACTGTCCGCCCTGTCAAAACATCGTAGGAGCGACTGTCCGCCCTTGCAAAACATCGTAGGAGCGACTGTCCGCCCTGTCAAAACATCGTAGGAGCGACCGTCCGCCCTATCAAATTTAGCGTAGGAGCGATTGTCTGTAGGAGCGATTGTCCGGATACCAGGTTTTTCTATAGCTATATATAGACATATAAGGAAAAATGCCCCACCCCCTGGTGCCCATGTTTTTGAACCAACCGGAACCATTTTTGAACTTGCCCAAGAGATCATTTTGACAAATCTTCTGACCAAGTTTCATGATGACAGACAATAAACCGGAACAATTTTTTAACTTGTCCAAGATTTCATTTGGAAAAATGTTCTGACCAAATTTCATGAAGTTTGGACAATTAATGTGGCCTCAAGATTGTTTACAAGGCAAATGTTGACGCCACACAACACGCACTCCACGACTGCCAAAAGGCGATCAAAAAAGCTCACCATTAGCACATTGTGCTCAGGTGAGCTAAAGGGCAAAAAGATAATCACTAGAAATTTGTTCCCACAAAAAATGGTTCTGGGCAACTTCCTAACCATGAACATATTCAGTAGTGTGTCCTGCTTCATTAACACATACTTTCATCCTTAAATATGTTTTGCCATGCTTTGATCTGAATGTAAAAAGCGAATGTCCAGGTCTCTAGCGTGCGCATTGACAATAAATTGCTTTGGATCACTTCGTTCAGTATGTAACACTCAACCCTGATAGGCACAGTGATCTCAACTTGACAGTCTCTAACGTCAGCTGAGTCTGGTTCTGTTGTTGACGATGACTAACCACACTGAGTTGCTTTGTCTTCATACAATGCAGTGTTGAGAGAAGTATCATCCTCAGTTCTCAGTTATGGATTCATCCTCATCGAGCAAGAAACCATCCTCAAGCGCTGTTGGGGATGATTCATCATGTTGAGATGGCTTGTGCTTCTTCTGCACCCCATAACTCAGTCACTCCCTCCTGGGCATGGCCAAACTGAAAATACAAATGAGCATATGAGATGAACACCAAATAATATGAAATGTATTATATGCTATTTTAAATTAAGATAAAACAAGAGATGTGTTCATCAGAAACACAATGCCCCCTACTGTGCCGCAATTTGACCTTTGACCTTGAAGAATGACCTTGACCTTGAACTTCCACCACTCAAAATGTGCGGATTCATGAGATACACATGCATGACAAATATCAAGATGCTATCTTCAATATTGCAAAAGTTATGGCCAACGTTAATTTTTTTTCGGACGGACGGACAGACTGACATACTGACAGTTCAACTGCTATATGCCACCCTACCGGGGGCATAAAATATAAAGGCCTCATGGAATTTATAAAGAAGGCACATAAGCATGCAATTTATAATGTTTCATATGTGAATTCTTTTTCTTTCTATCAGCATTTTAACCATTTTAACCCAACAACTTTCAGGCTGTTTAGTTGACTTGTTACTGCATAATGTAATAATGGCAATTTCTCCATAAGATACAACAGACTACTGCAGTTGACGGCAAATTACCTTTAAAATAGGATTTATGTGTGTTACATGAATATTGTAACTTAAAAACTCTTCCATTATACAAAATTCCTTTTCTTGTAATAGAATGAGCTTCATTTTTATAAATTCATTGTCATATTTCAGCAAATGAACACAGAAAGACAATAAACAACCAATCCACCATTTACACCACACAATAACTGGTAATAAGACAAAATGCTGTCTTATTTCCAGGTATTGTGTGGTATTTAATATTACCTGAGCTAAGACACCTTATTAAATTATCTTCCTATATTATAAATTGATCAACAAGCACCTGTTTTAAATTAAATTCTTAGATTTAATATTCCTTGATCAATGGATTAAAATTAAATTATTAATTAAATTCTTATCTTAATTATTAAATGACTCTTGTTTCAAAACTAAATTTATAAATTAAATCATATATTAAATGATCAATTTATTAAAACTTTCCTTAACTTATAAAACTGAAGCACTTTTTTAATTAAGCACATTCTTCGATGATTTTAACTACACAAAATAAACAAACCATTATTTATACTAATTTACACAAAGTAAGATTGTGAATGAGAATGAAGTCAAATTATAAATGTTTAAATTATTATAAAAAGTTGATTTAATTGGGGAGGGCTAATCTCTTATCTGGCACCATACTGTGTCTGCCATTATAACTTTGATATACATCAAATGATATACATCACCATTCGGTGGACGGACGGACTGACCGACATGTACAAAAAATATACCCCCTCTTCTTTGAAGGGGGCATAAATATGGGAAACCATAAAACTATTGAAATCAGAAATTTGCTTATATATAAATGCATAATAGATTGATTATTAATTGAGGCATGTATTGATACGTCTTGCTAATTACAGCATTTAAACTTAGAGCAGATAATATAAAGATTTTTTAGAGAGTAAATTTTCCCCCCACAACTAAAATTTTGTACATAACATCTAACTGTATTTTTTTCTTTATCAATTGCGGATTTTAAAAATTCACTTAACTTTGTTAAAACAGAAAGAGCTTTCTCTTACATCACACATTCTCACAAGTCATATATTTGTACAAAATGCATAAACATATTTTTGGTGTTATTTTGATGCATGTGTATTGTGTATTTATTATTATGGTAGTTTGATGTTTAGCTGTTTATGCTTATGTCGCAAATAAACTCGCTGTTCTGTTCTGTTAATTTTATAATATTGGGATTTATTGTGCTCGAATCAAAGTCAGGGGAAGTCTACACTGTGTATTAGCAACCTGCTGTGTTGAGTACTATCTTATTAGCTCAATACACAGGCACCTGGCTACTGTACTGGAAAAATTGGATTTACTGCCAAAATAACTGATTTCATTTATTGCTAAATTGTTGTGTACCTTAAAAAATTTCAATAACTAGTAAACGCTCTACCATTGTCTTATATTTATACCGTTTGAAAAAGTTAATGACAGTTATTGCAAGCGTCCGTTTTATTTACCATTATTATTTTAAATACGCGTTCAATGGCAAATAATACAGATAAAATCATTATTTGATGTGGATATCAGTACAGTTAATAAATGTTAATAAATGTCTATATATTCTAAGCATAGCATACGCAATTGTATAATTCCGAACTAATATAATTTACTTAAATATGATCTAGCTAGAATCAACATCAACATGGATCAACATCACCGTTGTACTTTTTATTTAGTTTTCAGTAATCTGTCCTTGAAATAGAGGTAGCCTTATTAAAGACAGCGCTAAGTGTGAAAGTGGAGATTAAGAAATAAGATCTATTGCATCGCACTGGCGGTATAGCCTGTAGTCTTAAATAAGACACATTTAAGACATGGATAAAATACAAATATGACACATATGAATCTTTCATTTCTTCAAAAAATAAGCACGTAGTTACATATAAATAAGACACATTTAAGACACAGAAACAATATGAATAAGACACATTTGAATCTTTCATTTCTTAAAAAAAGCATGTGAATCTTTAGAATACAATATAAAATAACATGTATTACTGACACATTATTCTCAAACAACATGTTTAATTAAAAAAATGTATCCGTACAATACTCAATATCCTTTTACAATGAATTTAACAAGTTTTCTTTAATGACCGATTCATCAAAGAAACACAAATTCCCAACCATTAACAACATGTTCAATTAAAAAAAAAATGTCTCCGTACAATACTCAATATCCTTAAAAAATATTGCTCAAAAATCTGTTTTACTATATAACGTCTGGCATTTTTACCTATGGCATTTTTACCTATGGCATTTTTACCACTTTACCTCTGGCATTTTTACCGCTGGCATTTTTACCTATGGCAATTTTACCTCTGGCATTTTTACCGCACACCATATAAATGGGTATCAAAAAGTAAATTTCAGTAGCGTTAAAGATATCATAGCAAATTCAATAAGTATACTGTATTGATATGACAGAAATTAAAATTCAAGTATGAAATGTGTCCCCCCCGGGTTTAATGTCCAGGTGTTTGTTACCCCTCACAGCAATTGCTAGGGAGGGGGGGCTACATCTTGTTCGGATTTCAATAATTTTAATGTTTAAGTGGTCATTATTTTATGTTATTTTCTATTGATGCAAAGAAATACTTAAATTACTTCCCAAAATGTATAATATATTATAACATCATTATTTTTTTGCAAGCATTCCCCACACATTTGGCAACGTCAATATGGTGAAATAATCAAAAATAATATTTTCATGATATTGTTGAAAACACAATAAGAATCTTTTATTGACATACCATATATATATATCGCTCAAATCAGCCAATGGAATAAATGAAGTGTCTTTATTTGTGTCTAGCCGCAGGAAATTTTATTGGACAGTCTGTCTTACAAAGGTCAGGTAAGGTGAAAAGCTGGCTTAGACAGCTTCCACGAGAAAGTACAATTGAAACATATACATGTAACTGTTAAGCATGTGCTAATTATAGCAAAAAACAAAACCTGCATATTTAATTGGCTCTGGAGATAATCTGTCTACTGGGGTCGGTGATGTCCCCCAATAGCTTATCTTATCAGTTAATTTATAAACTGCAGTGTTATAATGAAGTGAAGCAAAATGTCTATGTCACAAAAGAATGTTACTCTCAGTTGCAACTGGGCAGACATGTGGTCAATTACTCGAAAAAAAATCAATGAAATTAATGATTTTAACTTATTTTTTAACATGATTAATGTTTTTTTCATTGATATATTATTAATTGGTAATCTCAACCAAAGTGATCAAATTGATTACAAATGTATTAATTCATGCATTTAATAATATTTGGGCTCCTAGACCCTTTATCAACCACTGTTCATCTATAAAACAAATCCTATTCTTATTAAGGGTGTCATGATACGCTCCCCTTCATTACTATACGTATCGCGGTACAGTGTGTACGATACAATACATAACGGGATACGTATTGTCAGATGAAAACAACATACAAACCATTTTAAATCATTTTTTCACTTTTATTTAAAGACCTCTACATACATTCATTTCTTTAATTTGTAAAAAATGTTATTTTATTTTAAATTCATGATTACAAAATTTGTCATTTAAAAATGTGATATGAGATGATATTGGGAGAATTTCCGTTAACATTGATCCAATTACTGTGCCACATATTTTATTGATTGCGCTAATGGAATCTTTCTTGCCGCGTATTGTTACAACATCCAAACATTAAAAGTTTACTTGGCGCGTTGGCGCATATGAAAAATGCTGTACCGTACCATTCGCACTCGAAGGCGTATCATGCACCGTACTGAGAGGAGACTATTACGATATACCGTCCCACAGAGTACCGTGACACCCTTAATTCTTATCCTATTAACTTGCACAAAAAAGAAAGATGCATGGTACTGCACGATTATTGCATTTGATGTTCATGGGCATTTGAAAAGTGCAGTCACTCATTCAACTTCTATCAGAAAGGAAAGAAAATGCCAGAGTCTCTCAACTGGTGCAGAAGTTGCATGAATTGCTTTTTCAAAATGTAACTTGTATACATGGGTTAACATGGTTCACTAAAATTCTCATGAAATCAATTATTTGACTGATTACTTAACTGCTCCCACACCTATTTAAGCTCCAACACTTATTTTTTGCATAAATGCAGATCATCAATGCAATAGACTGTATTCGGAACTCCACTAATCGTTAGGTACAATAAACTTTTTACCATTATGACCCTAGTGTCACATGAATATTCTGGTACCGTACTTACTTAGTTTGAACAAGACTATTTCCAAGCAATATAAGTCCAATACCGATGAAACTCCACCATTTTCAGCAATATTTCTAGTCTATTTGTTGCCATACCAATCAGAATTATTGACATTGGAACACAATGAATTGACATGCATAATCTCCATGTTGCCTTCTATCCATGTTTCAAGTTTCATGAAAAAATATGTAGAACTTTAAAAATTATCGCAGGATCCACTTTTTTCAGCAATATTTCTAATCTATTTGTTGCCATAGCAACCAGAATTCTTGACGTAGGAACAAAATGAAATGACGTGCATAATCTCCATATTGCCATCTATCCATATTTTCAAGTTTCATGAAAAAATATGAAGAACTTTTTAAGTTATCACAGGATCCAGAAAAGTGTGACTGACTGACTGACTGACTGACAGACAGAGCAAAAACCATAAGTCCCCTCCATTTTCACCTGTAGGGGGAATAACAATACGCATTCCCGTGGATCTAGGTCATTTTTATTTGTACCTCATGTAAATTAGCGGAAAAACCAGTTGTAGGCAAGTTCCAAATAAGAACTATTGTTCAGACTTAATCCCTTTAAATACCCCTCGGACCGAGAGCTATCAGAGATCTACAAAATTATTATTTAAGTAACACAAAAGCTATTATTAATGATCAATCCATGATTAATGAAAAAAGTAATCAATTAATAATCATGATGATAACAGATTAACAATTATGATTACTCCATGTCTGCTACTGGCAACTTATTGAAAATATAACCCCATTTCTCAGGTAAAAAGTTTTATCAACTCATCAAATAATTATGAAAAGGTATTTGTACTAAATACTTCAGGTAAAAATGAAAGTTAGATTTAAAATTTGACATTTGCACAACAGTAGATAGCAGCTTGTGCTTCAGTGATGTGAGACACAAAGAAACTATTATCAAGCATGTGCAATACCCTTAATGTTTTGAAGCATATTTAATTTGCATGAAATGTACAACTCTTTTATCTTGAAATAATTAATGAGAAAATCAGAGCTTCCCTTGACATACTTTTTTGTATCTTCATCACACCCTAGGGTGAATTAAAAAGAGACAAAACAAAAACACAATTTCTGATAGAATATTGGAAATAGTGTCACAAAGCATTTGGAGAGAATGTTCAAAAGAAATTGTAAATACATTTTAAATGTTTATTTATGGATTATGATGAACAATTTAATGATCAATATAAAAAGTGCTTATGAAATGCTGGGAACAAATTAAAATGAATGTTGCCTGATTGAAATCCCATTGTGGTTTTTCCAGAGACTGTTTATCATCTTTGATGTGAGGTGTGATCATTTAGAAGCCCTTAAATCAATTGAAAGTCTGTCACATTGAATCTTAAATTATGAGACTGAATATTGAATTGTGTAAAAGGTCCCTTTTTTGGGCTGGACTAAATGACTGCCAACTTATGACATTGAACAACAAGTTTTACTGTAAAGTGTCAAATGAGCAGTACAACAATTGGCCCAGTGACACCCCATTTGCACAAATATTTGTTTGCTACTTTTTCAATCATTTTTAACCCTAGCCTTATAACTCCTTAGTAAACTCCTAACAACAAGTATCGTTGAAAGCGATGGATGCTCCCCGATGATGCGCTTTGTCAATCTATGTGTTAATAACCACCTAAAAAATATCTATTATTAGCCTCGGTGACCTTGACCCCACATGACATCAAGCGTCATCAAAAGGTAGAGGTCTATATATGTAAGGTACCTACATGCCAAATATGTAAGAGATCAGTAAAATATTGAAGGCGCTATGAAAAACTGTAACAAAAGTGTGACAGAAAAATATATAATTAGCCTCGGTGACCTTGACCTTTAACCCAGTGACCTAAAAACTCATCAAAAGGTAGAGGTCCATGCAAGGTACCTACATGCCAAATATGAAAGAGATCAGTAAAGTAGTGAAGGCCCTATAAGAAACTGTAATAAAAGCATTACAGAAAATCTATTATTAGGCCTCTGTGACCTTGACCTTGAACCCAGTGACCTCAAACCTCATCAAAAGGTAGAGGTACATGCAAGGTACCTTAGACATGCCAAATATGAAAGAGATCCGTAAATTAGTGAAGGCCCTATGAGAAACTGTAACAAAAGCGTGACAGAAAATCTATTATTAGCCTCGGTGACCTTGACCTTGAACCCAGTGACCTCAAACCTCATCAAAAGGTAGAGGTCCATGCAAGGTACCTACATGCCAAATATGAAAGAGATCGGTAAAGTGTTGAAGGCGCTATGAGAAACCGTAACAAAAGTGTGACGGAAAGAAGGAAGGAAGGACAAACTGGCCACTATATGCTCCGCCAAAATTTTATTTCGGGAAGCATAAAAATATAACACTTGTTTAACCCTTTCCCACACAAAAGCAAAGTGGAAGTGGCTATGTGCAAACAGCATAACTTCAGAACAGCCTGTGAATAAAACGCAGGCTGTTCAGGTTTTATGCTGTTTGCTGCTAATCAGTATCTAAGGGTTGGAAATGAAGCCTTTAAAACTTGGATCTAGTAAGAAAGGTCTTGAATTAAATATAACTTTCTAAGTGACTACAAATGCGTCAAAATACGTATCTAAGGGGTAAAGGGATAAACAAAAAGTAAGGATTTGTAGTAAAAAACTAAGAAGATTGCCAGTAGTATTATAAACAAATAAAACTATGTATTTAAAACTGATAATATTGTCTTTGTGAAATTAATCTGCAGATTCATTAGCCCATTGTTCTCAATAATTAAATCAAATACAACTGATAGATTTACCATGCCAACACATTGTTTAAAACAATTATTATAATACTTGTTTTACTCAATAAAAAAACAACTTATTTCGTATTCATTTAAAATTAATAAAAAACCCTCAAATCTCAAGATTGGTTGACCTGGAGATAATAAGATATTTGTGTGGAGTGTGTCCTTCAGCTTATCAGTTACTGTGTTACTGATTGTAATCTAATAAACCGTGGGTGACTGTGCTCTCTAGGGGTCTAAGGTGACAAAATAAGATAAGACTGGATGCATGTATTTAAGAGGGCATAAGGCACTATTTGGATTTTTTAAATTAATAAATGACATTAAATAAAAATGGAAACTAACAAACTAACAGCTCATAGATTATGGGCATTCAATAGTGGTGATATTATATTGTTAGTAAAAAACAACTCCATTAATTTATCAAAAAGAAACTCAACACATAAAATTGTCTATTTGGTATCTGAAAAATCTTTTCTTGCTGAAATTGTGATGTACACACCATCAATGCATTTGGTTACGTAATATCCCATATTTCTACGAATTCACTGATGGTATTGACACAACTTACATGTAACTGTAACAATAATAAATATTAATAATAATTATAATGCGAAAAAGTTTCCACCCTAGATTTTCATTTACAAGTAATTGATCGCCTGATAATAAAGGCCAATTTGGTGCAGTCACACCAGCAACCAGTATTCGATTTCCATTCTGGGACCAGGGTCCATGTAAATTGTTTCGGTGGTAACAATACAATATAGGTGGAGCTAAAATTAGGTACTCTGGTTGATCCACATGGCACATGACCATGTCAACTTTAAAATATGTTTTTCAGTGAGTCAGAGATTAATGCATAGAATTAAGCTCTTAATATTGAAAATTCTTCCCACATTTTGAGTTTTAACTGCAGGAGCTCCAGGTCAACACATTGTCATAAGCATGATAATACATATTCATCATCACACACTGTCATGTAATTATTCAGGTGAGGAAGGAACTAAGAAATAAAATATATGCACACATGCATACATTTGTTCACAACCTGTGGCTTTCAAGCCTAAAAGATGCAGCAGACGTAAACATCCTCAGGTGTGAAAAAATGATGTTCAATAAATTAAAAATAATCTACAGTAGATACACTTGATTAACCACACAGACGAAATCTACAGTACTGTAACGACACTGAATTGCACTTAAGTATGTGAATAATTTCATCATTGTTCAATTAATGGATTTTTTTCAACATTTGACCAACAAAATTTTTGTTGTAGTAAAAACATTCAATACCAACAACAAAAAAATCAATTATAAAAGTGGATAACATTCATTAACCCTTTCAGTGCGGAAACCGAATTTTAAAGGCCTATGCAAAAACGTGGCGTCTCATCAGGATCCAAACTGTTTGCTATTCTGATAGTATTCTTTGAAAAAAATCAAAGAAAATGCTAATTTTAGAAATTCAGCAGACGACATTTTAGCAGACGACAAATTTCCCAGCATGCAAAGGGGGCAGGGGATATATTTTTTTCCCAAATTTCAAGTTCCGAAAGGCAGCAAACAGTCAAATCCATTTCATCAAAACAGAAAGTGACACAAGAACGCCTATTTGTGTCAGTGTCATAACATAGCGCTAAGGCAACATGCATTGAAAATAAAACCAAAGACAAGGCCAGCTTCTTCACTTGTGAAACTATTGCCCTTGATCTTCCCCCCGGAAGCGAGACAATTCACCCCCAAGACAATTGACATGACGCCTTATTTATGATCGCTCCGCCCACTAGAATTGATCCACCAATCAGCGATCGATTAATCGGGCGCACTCGTTAGCAACGACCTGTCCGCCATTTTCTAGACAAGCTACATGTTTAGGTTCACTTTTATTCCAATGAGTTTCTTTTGTTTTCCTCTTTAAAAAAACGATTAAAAATGGTTAAACGGTGTCAATGGGGATTATGTTACTCGGACAATCGATATCCTGACAGATTAGTTGGTGACATTGAATTTATTTCGTTTCCAAAGCGGAAATTTCCAACGAGGCAATGCGGTCTTGACAAGAGCGAGTGGAAGCTTCAAGAATTACTGAGATCCCCTTTATAGAACATTAATTTATTTCACAAACTTGAAATGTCATATAAGCAATAACTAAGCATTATTAAGTATGTATTATGTCACGTGTGCATGTAAAATAATTGAGAATTTTGGTACCCAATTCGTGTAACTTTACTACGAAATCCCCGTTAAAAATCGCGTTTCTGTGTGTGTCAGAAACAAGTGAAAACCATTTTGTTATTATTTTAATAAAGACGTATCGATAAATGCTATTGTAAAAGAGTTATTATTACTGATATAAGTTAACCAATAAATGAGGTAACTTTGGGGAAGTCGGTACCTGCGCGAGCGTCTGATATTGGTAGCCTTATTAATTTATAATAGCCTGACCGTATTCCATGTCGTACAACGCTAATTTTATAACAGACAATGTCAAAACTTACTGTGTTGTTTTTGCGCTTTAAATTATAGTGATTGATAAATGTCCCATAAGCAATGTTTAATATGATTAATATCACTTTTATACACAATAACATGTGGAATTGAGGTACCCACCCAGCGTCAGAAAGCGCGTAAAAACTTCACCAAATTCCCAGTTATAAAGCGCTATTTCGTGTCAAATACACGGGTAGGGGGGAATGTTTCGGTAAAAATTTTGTTAATAACACGGGTAAATACCGGTGAAGTGTTAATTTATTGCAAATTCCACCATTACACCTAATAACGGGTTCGATTTTGGTAAGCGCGCAAGTGTTTGGGAGCGTGTTTAATGTACCGATTTACCCGTTATAAATAGCTGATGTTCTCTTTAATCGTATATTTTTTTTGCATTTGCAGAATAACTAAATTGCATCAACCCCTTTACAAGTGTAATATGGTGTTAAACAAGTCCATAAAATCATCCGGAATATCGCATAAATCTATATGCAGTCTATAGGCAAAGAAGCCATTTTGGTGAAAGCTTGTCTAGGTTTTCTTCCCGCTGAGCCACGTGATTAAGTGGGCGGAGCGATCACTGATAAGGCGTCATGTCAATTCACCCCGAGGAGACAATTCACCCCTGCTCCTGGACAATTTTTTTTGATCTTTTGCTGTTTGTTTAGGATTTAGTAATTACAAATATCTGTTTTCTAAGGATAGTTATTTGTATTCTTTTTAATTTTTATGAAGTTCTAATAAAAGCATATTAAGATGTTCTCAGAATTTCTTTCTTTTTTTCATAAAATTACTTGCAATTGAAACAAAACTGTGCTTTTTATCTATTGATGTTTGTTTTTGTTATTAACAATATCTTATTATTAACAATATCTTTTTATTGTTTTTATGTCATTAAATAATTTATTATGTGTTTATGTTTTATTTAAGATTGATTTTATTCATTAAAACAGTTTATATTTGTAAAAAGTGTATAAATAAATAATAATGGTATTGGATACATTATTTGGAAATAATCTAATTGTTTTATTTGATAAGTTATGCAAGATTTCGAATTTTTTATAAAATTACTATATTTATTTTTAAATGGGAAATATAAAAATAAAATATTTGTCACATAATCAGTCAACAAAGTAACAACACCTAAAAAACAACCTTTTTCACACCCATAAAGGTATCAATAAACAGATAATCTGTCAGGCATTTAGAGCTGATGAGGGTACTGATTATCTAATGGTAGATAAGGCTATTACTGATTGGGGTTGCTTAGAGATAAGGCTGTAGTATGGAATGAGTTAACATACTGTATGATTGAAGTGGACTTGAATTGAGTACAATTTTTGTAAAAAGTACATTACATTTCAAAACATTTTTAAGAGGAGCATACTAGCGGTAATATAGAAGATTTAATAAATCATGAGGTATTGGTGTATAAGTAGCATTTTAAAAAATTATAACATAAAATGGTGTGAATTTGATACTGGCTTTGAAAAGAATACTGATAATTGCAGACTAAAATATGTTTCAATACACAACATTACAAAACACAACTTCTATCACTAATCCTTCAATGAGAGAAAATCCAACAACTTAATGGATAATAAGAATAAAAATAATAATTTTTTTAATGAAACACTTTTGTTTATAGGCAGTTAAATAAAAAAAATAATCAAAATATCAGGTGAACAACAGTGGAATTTTTTAATACAATACCAGGTCTTAGAATTGCCCAGCCCAACATAATTATTTGTCAATGTGTGTAACTGAAGTCTTTGTTTATCTGTGTTGACACTTTGATAAAGCCTTGTCAGGTGTGTGAATGCTTGATTGTAATACCCATTAATAGCACGCTTCCAACCAGATTAAATTTCCTTTCTTTAATTAAGGTTTTCTTATCAATAAAACCATAATATTTTATTAAATTAATTATCCCATCTAACATGAATAAATAAGTAATTGTCATAATGTACAATTCTAAGAATTAAATGAAACTAATTAATCAACTTCAATATTTGACAAAGTTCTCAAATAATAAAATAGCAGTTAACCTAATAATATTATTTCAGTCTTCACGATAGTTCATTTTATCCACTAGCCATTCGGGCTACTGGAATGGTAAAGACAAGTAGCCCAGCAGCAAAATTACTAGCCCAAAGTAAATTTGTTAAAATATACACCCTGTTAAAGGGTTTCATCTTTCAATAGCAGTTAATCTATTAAAAGTAAAATTGTATCCAGGGTATGTTAACTGTAAAGCCTATTGCAAAAACAATTGCAACACAATATAACAAGTCAATGTTATTATGTCCTTTATTAATTATAAGTATTTAACATGTGATAAACAACTTCTTCGTTCATCTAATCATCACTGCAATTGACATGACGCCTTATCTATGATCGCTCCGCCCACTAGAATTGATCCACCAATCAGCGATCGATTAATCGGGCGCACTCTTTAGCAATGACCTATCCGCCATTTTCTAGACAAGCTACATGTTAAGGTTCACTTTTATTCCAATGAGTTTCTTTTGTTTTCCTCTTAAAAAAAAAGATTAAAAATGGTTAAACGGTGTCAATGGGGATTATGTAACTCGGACAATCGATATCCTGAAAGATTAGTTGGTGACATTTAATTTATATCGTTTCCAAAGCCGAAAAGAGATCTTGAGAACTGTAAGAGATGTATAAATACATGCGGTCATCACCACGAACAACTGAACGTCAACACTGTCAAAGACAATTATAATATATTTTTATCGGATATACTAGCAGATTTAAATAGTTTATGTTATCGATCTGATTATAACATAATATTTCACTTTTTAAAAATAGTTTTATCAGTTACTAGGTCAGAAGCGAGGTTCATCTGCATTACTTAAAGAGAAATAAAACCCACCATGAAGCCTAATTCATGCTGTGTTTTATTACTCTGATAGTAATGCACTTAATTGACATCATACATGTTATTTGAAGGTGACATGTGATTTATTATCTTATTAACGGTATCTACACATTTGCGCTCATGTGGTGTCACCAATAAACGCTTTTAATCCACACTAGGAGCTCGAATGCCTAGATCTCATTTTTAAACGAGTTTCTATATTTTGTTCGGATTAAAAAACGGAAATGAAATATGGCAAAAACGGTGTAAAAAGGGTTAATGCAACTCTGATATTTGGTATCCAGAAAGATAAGTTAGATGAATTTAATTTACACCATTTCCAACGCGGAAATGCGGTCTTGACAAGAGCGAGTGGAAGCTTAAAAAATTATTGAGATCCCCTTTAAAGAACATTTATTTATTTCACTAACTTGAAATGTCATATAAGCAATAACTAAGCATTATTAAGTATGTATTATGTGTGCATGTAAAATGATTGAGAATTTTGGTACCCAATTCGTGTAACTTTACGAAATCCCCGTTAAAAATCGCATTTCTGTGTGTGTCAGAAACAAGTGAAAACCATTTTGTTATTATTTTAATAAATACGTATCGATAAATGCTATTGTAAAAGAGTTATTATAATTATTACTGATATTAGTTAAACAATAAATGCGGTAACTTCGCGGAAGTCGGTACCTGCGCGAGCGTCTGATATTGGTAGCCTTATTAATTTATCATAGCCTGACCGTATTCCCTTTCGTACAACGCTAATTTTATATCAGACAATGTCCAAACGACTGTGTTGGTTTTGCGCTTTAAATTATAGTGATTGATAAATGTCCCATAAGCAATGTTTAATATGATTAATATCACTTTTATACGCAATAACATGTGGGATTGAGGTACCCACCCGGCGTCAGAAAGCGCGTAAAACTTCACCGAATTCCCAGTTATAAAGCGCTATTTCGTGTCAAATACACGGGTAGGGGGAATGTTTCGGTAAAAATTTTGTTAATAACACGGGTAAATACCGGTGAAGTGTTAATTTATTGCAAATACCACCATTACACGTAATAACGGGTTCGATTTCGGGAAGCGCGCAAGCGTTTGAGACCGTGTTTAATGTACCGATTTACCCGTTATAAATAGCTGATGTTCTCTTTAATCTTATATTTTTTGCATTTGCAGAATAACTAAATGGCATCAACCCCTTTACACGTGTAATATTGTGTTAAACAAGTCCATAAAATCATCCGGAATATCGCGTAAATCTATATGCAGTCTATAGGCAAAGAAGCCATTTTGGTGTTAGCTTGTCTAGGTTTTCTTCATGCTGAGCCACGTGATTAAGTGGGCGGAGCGATCACTGATAAGGCGTCATGTCAATCCTGGAGATCCTCTTAGTCAGAAACCATATCCTGTAAAACAAGCAACCTGATAGTTATTTTCCAGAAGTTTACTTGACAAGTGAAGGCATAGATGGCATACTTTTTTGATACATGTTGACTTTTTTCTTATGCTTTGTTTTTAAGCGTAGCTTATTAAACTCTGTCTTACAGAAGTAGCTTCTCCTTCATCACTGATTTTTACCACTTTTCTTGAAATTCACGTTTCCATGATTTTTCATAGTCATTTGTTGACTTACGACCAGAAGTGGGCAGTTTCTTGCCTGGCTTCGCTCCAGCTACGTATTTAAGCATTATGCAGCCTTATGCGCGTAGGGACTTACAACTTTGGAAATAAACACACAAACAAGGTTACGATGTTTATTCCGGAAATGCAAGCCGCGTACGTTGATAAGTTTACTTCAGCAGAAAACACATCAGCATGACGTGTGCCAATAGTAAACAATCAGTCTAAATTGTTCACCACGTGGCCTGTGTTACGACTCGAAAATGACCGTTGAATGTATGGACCAATCGGAACGCGTTTAAATCTCGTATTTTAGGCGAAGTTGAACGAATCTGTCGGAAATCTACGCAAAGTACTCACAAAATAATGACTTTTATCACACTTAAAAATGAAACAATATTGATACACGAAATTTCTACTGGCCCGACGGGCATACAATATGGCAATTTTAATAGGCCAGAGCTATAATTTACACGCCCAGGCCAACGGACGTGCGCTTATTTCGCAGACTGTTATTTAAATCCAATGCACAAATATTATAAATACAAAATACTTAATTTGTTTCAATTTTATATGTTGTAACACAGTTTATAGAAAAAAAAGCATTGGTTGGATTGCATTTGACAAAAAACACAATTTCATCTTTCATTTACATACTACATGTATTATCTTCACATCAAAATTATGCTACAAAGTCAAAATTATAACCCCAAACATAAATCAATTAATTCCACGATTTGTTAAATTTGTTGTAACTTTAATTGAGTAATACGTGCCACTGCGGAGTTTAGTATTTAAAGATGTATACATGATTATAGTATACCATCATTTTAAATTGACAATTCGACTAACACGATGCCTGCGCTTTGCACTCTGTATTTGCAGCGCAGCTGCTGGACTTGTGTTCAGCCATGTACGGACCTGTGTAAATAGTTGTTGTTGCTGTATTTGTTGTTGTTTGTGTAAATAGTGTTTAAATTTGTTATGAATAAAACGTTTGAATAAAATCATTTTCATAAATTCAATGTTGATAATATTAAGATATAATTATATTGATTACCCGGTACTGATGTATTACTGTCTTTTTGTAAACTTTTCTTATTATATCAATGTATTGATATTATTATACACACTGCGTAACTTTCTATTTTTATAAGTTTTTGTTGTTGTATATAAGTACATAAGTATCCAATAAACCATCAACACAAAAAAAGTTTTTCTTATATATTTGTCTTTCTTTTCATCTGTACTGTTTACATTTAACATAGATGCTAACAATGTAACAATAAAAATGATTGGACGAGTCGTTATATATTATATACGCAAAAACATAGTTATGGTACTGCGGTAACGCATAATATTAATTGCAAGAGTTGATAAAATTCCAGGTGTAGAAATCTTGAACATATGATGCAGGATGCGATACAGTATTCCAGTTTCTGTTGAAAGTTCCTGAAAAAGGTGAAAGTTAAAGTAAAGCATTTTAACAAATTTCATCAAACTTCTAATTTGCCAAATCTTAAGATATTTTGTCAATACCCCACCAGTTTTTACCGACTTAAAACACAATAAGATCGAAATTAATTAAAAATCATACCATATAAGTAATGATGGGGCGAGTCGTTATCTATGTGGGGCGAGTCGTTATACATGTGGGGCGAGTCGTTATAAAAGTGGGGCGAGTCGTTTTAAAAAGTGGGGCGAGTCGTTATGGGGCGAGTCGTTAAGGGGGCGAGTCGTTAGTAAATCGTTTTTGCGAAGGTCAATATTTCACGCTGCAGAAACAGAACAGAACTTTAAAAGGTAAATTGTGAAAAATCTTAAGACTTCTAGGTAAATAAGCACAGCACATGGTTGAAATTAATGAGTAATGTAGGCAAAACTAGAATTGCATTCTGTTTGAATGTACATTGCATGCCATGAAATGGGTAAAATTTCTCAATTTTTCATTAAAAAGTAGGTGGATGGGGGAAAGGGTGTCAGACAATTCACCCCAAGACAATTCATCCCCTGGACAATTCACTCCAGAATTTGATTTCCTTGGACAATACACCCCAAGACAATTCACTGCCATATTTTTTTATATGATATTGTATTGTCATTTGCTTTTGTCATATTTTTAAATAAGTTGTGAACAGATGTTTGGGGCGGTCCATACAATAACCGAAAAGCACCGAATAGCACCGAAAAGCACCGAAAAGCACTCAATTTCTCTCTATATATATGCAATATATCGTTTTTAGTGTGTGTTAACGAGTTTAATTCGTAATAAATGGTTATATGATTGTATGTTTATACTACATTATACTACATTGTGCCCAAAATGGTAAATATCGGCAATTACCGACCGAAAAGCACTTCATGTGAAGACCGAAAAGCACTCAATTTCTCGCTATATATATGAATATTTGCGTTTCTATTGTGTGTAAACGGATTAAATTAGTTATAATTGGTTATATTTCATGCATATTTATACTACCTTGTGTTTATTATGAGGTATTAATGCCCAAAATTGGATAAATATCGGCAATATACCGACCGAAAAGCACTTCATGTGAAGACCGAAAAGCACTCAATTTCTCGCTATATATATAATATTTGCGTTCCTATTGTGTGTAAACGGTTTAAATTAGTTATAAATGGTTATATTTCATGCATATTTATACTACCTTGTGTTTATAATGAGGTATTAATGCTCAAAATGGGATAAATATCGGCAATATACCGACCGAAAAGCACTTCATGTGAAGACCGAAAAGCACTCAATTTCTCGCTATATATATATATAATATTTGCGTTCCTATTGTGTGAAAACGGTTTAAATTAGTTATAAATGGTCATATTTAATGCATATTTATACTACCTTGTGTTTATAATGAGGCATTAATGCCCAAATTTGGATAAATATCGGCAATATACCGACCGAAAAGCACTTCATGTGAAAACCGAAAAGCACTCAATTTCTCGCTATATATATGAATATTTGCGTTTCTATTGTGTGTAAACGGATTAAATTAGTTATAAATGGTTATATTTCATGCATATTTATACTACCTTGTGTTCATTATGAGGTATTAATTCCCAAAATTGGATAAATATAGGCAATATACCGACCGAAAAGCACTTCATGTGAAAAACGAAAAGCACTCAATTTCTCGCTATATATATATATATATATATATATATATATATATATATATATATATATATAATATTTGCGTTTCTATTGTGTGTAAACGGATTAAATTAGTTATAAATGGTTATAGTTCATGCATATTTTTACTACATTGAATTTATTATGAGGTATAAATGCCCAAAATTGGATAAAAATCGGCAATATACCGACCGAAAAGCACTCCCGCGACAGCAGAGATTCACCGAAAAGCACTCAAGTTCTCTATATATACATGAAAGTTAACTATAAGGGCCGATTTTAATGGATTGAAAAGATTTACATATTCATTTAGTCAATGTCTGTTCATATTAAAACTTAATCTGAAGTCATCATTAACAACTTGTGAACGAACGGCCGGTACGCTTCTTAAATCAGCACAAAGCAGTTTGGAAATAGATTTTCGAACCTTCAATTAATTATATTCCAGATAATGATGAGAAGTTGTGTTACGATCGACGCCTTTCATTCATGTCCGAACAGTGCGGCTCGTGTGAATTAGTGTACAGTTTTGTTGAATTACATGTGCTTAATTAATTATTCGATTTACGATGTGAATCTAATCTTAGTTTTAGTGCAGATTCGTTCATACGACACAAAAACACTATTTTATTTTACGGATCATTTCGGTTTAGAGGACTGAGACAGTCATGTTAAATATCGAATATAATATATATTTTTTATAAAAAACTGGTAGCATGTTATAAATATATCGGCAATGTACCAACCGAAAAGTACTTCATGGTGTTTATCATCTTATACGTAAATTGATGTATATGTTTAAAGTATTTCTAATTGACGTGAAACTCTTAAATAGAAATTGCAGCATGACTTTTAGTTAATGTGCCTTGTATTAATAATAGCGATTTTAATCGTTCCATTAAAACCATTCATTGCGCGAGTATCGAGTGTACGCTGGTAACTTAACACGCATTTTATTATGACTAATAATTTACAGCTCAAACACAAATTTAAAAAGGCGCGTGTGCCGTAAATCAATTACATTGGATTATTGAAGATACAAAAAAATCAACATGTACACTTAAAATTCAATAGCTCCCCCAACAAGTGCAGAAAAAACAACGTGTCAACGTGAAAACCGTATATTTCCCCTCCCTTACCTACCTGAATTAATATTGCAAAAAACAACGTGGCAGCAATGCTTCTCGTATGACAATCCTCCCCCAATTAATGCAATAAAAACAACGTGTCAATATGGGACCCCAAAAACGCACATGGTTGCCGGGTTATGACCCCCTTTTCTCGCAGAAATGCAGGAAGAACCAAGTGAACTCAACGTTCAAAGGCACGGGCACATTCACACTTTATTAGCGCCGTCTTTAAACCCTTTTAATCTCTAAAGAACAGATTAATTTGAACTTAATTAACACAATTATTTTAACTAATGCAAGCTAGAATTAATATGTGACTACTTGCTATACAATCAGTATCATTCGAAAATGGATCTTATTTAATTGTGGTTCCTTCTTTGAACTAATGTTGTCCGCCGACTTTTAGAATAGCTAGTGCCGGTAATAAATGTATTGCTTTAGATTCACATGTTGTTTTTTTTAAGATATGAAAGATGCAAATGTGTCTTACTTATATTGTTTTCTGGTCTTTAATATATCTTATATATATGTGACTACGTGCTAATTTTTAGGAAAAATGAAAGATTCAAATGAGTCTTATTGATATTTTATCCATGTATCATGTGTATTCAGTGTCATGCGAAAATAGATCTTATTTCTTAATTTCCACCTTCACACTTTATTAGCGCCGACTCAGTAAATTAATTAATTTAATAAAAAAAGTGCAACGGTGAGGTGGATCAATTGTTAGTGCACACCACTTCAGCAATAAATGAAAGTTAATTTGGCTGTAAATCCGATATTTCCAGTACAGTAGCCATGTTCCTGTGTATTGAGATGATAAGATAAGATCACAACAGCAGGTTGCTAATGCACAGTGTAGACTGAAATGAAAACAGTTATTTTGGCTGTAAATCCAATTCCAGTACAGTAGCCATGTTTCTGTGTATTGAACTGATAAGATCATCACAGCAGGTTGCTAATACACAGTGTAGACTTCCCCTGTTTTATTATAGTAATTGTTATTTACCTGCTTGGAATAAATGGTGTATTCATTCGGGTCTGATGGCATTACAATTTCATGAAACAATGGATATATTGGCGTGATGGAACATGATTTATAAATCAAGCTGACAGAATAGTATCAGCTTTTAATTATGTGTAATTTAATACGCATCTCTCCCGTAACTCAACGTTCAATGGCACGCGCACTTAACAAAATTATAAAATTATAAAATATCATTTTTTTAAAGCGGCCAATTCTGCGCTCGGCCGCTGATGGTGTATTGCTAAAAAATCATGTTGATGCAGTTTTTTCTTAACAGAAGTTTGTTTAAGATAATCGTTAGCGCGTTTTACGACATCGGATTTTGGGCGGGAATACAACTGGGGTACAGTCTAATATCGACCGGGTACATGTAGGTAGTACCCGAGCCGACAATGACCAATCGAGCGTTAGTAACCCATTAATACAAACATTTTTAAAATGTGAACGGATATAAGGAAATATCGTTTTTTGAGAAGTTTACGCGCTTGATTTAATGTTAGCTGTAGAAATTTAGTTAACTCTTCGGGACACCCTCTTTTTACAGACTTCGGACCGCATTACAATCAAAAAAGAAAAATGCATTGATAAATGCTGCTAAATCCGAAAGGAAACTATTAGATGCGTATAATGTGGGATTACAGCAGACTGATGTTACGTTCCCGTCTTCAGACGCGGACAAGATGGCGATCAATATTCTGCACAAATTTCACCCTGCAATGATAGGGCATTACACACCTATAAAAACAATCGGTGACGGCAACTGTCTGTTTAGATCTATTTCAAAATGTTTGAATGGTAGTGAAGAGCAACATATTTTGTTGAGATTGTTATCTGCTCTTGAACTTATTGAAAACGAAAGTTACTACAAATCTGATCAGTTCCTCGCCGATGACAGAATACTTAAGGCGGAATATGCAAATTTGTTGCATGATGTTATAGGTATGAACATTTGGTCAGTCATCGAGCTAATCTTTGTGGTAAGCGCAGTAATAAAAAATGCATTAAGTCGTACTATCCGCCTCAGCCGTTCTCGGACTATACGTCCGAAGTCTTAACACGGCGTGTTGTGGGTAGGGGATGTAAAGACATGTCACCTGATATAACAATAATGTGGTCTCAAATGTCTCGCTCGGAGATAATCATCATAGAACCGAACCATTTTGTGCCATTGATTCCATTATAAACGGCACTTATAGCTTAGTTTCGTTTATATATAGAGAAATTGAGTGCTTTTCGGTGATTCTGTGCTGTCGCGGGAGTTCTTTTCGGTGGCCACCAAAAATAGTAATGAGCTTTATATTTAAACTTTTTATTTAATGAAGTCATTATTGACTAAATAAATATGTACATCTGTTCAATCCATTAAAATCGGCCCTTATAGTTAACTTTCATGTATATATAGAGAACTTGAGTGCTTTTCGGTGATTCTATGCTGTCGCGGGAGTGCTTTTCGTTCTTCACATGAAGTGCTTTTCGGTCGGTATATTGCCGATATTTATCCAATTTTGGGCATTAATACCTCATTATAAACACAAGGTAGTATAAATATGCATGAAATATAACCATTTATAACTAATTTAAACCGTTTACACACAATAGGAACGCAAATATTATATATATAGCGAGAAATTGAGTGCTTTTCGGTCTTCACATGAAGTGCTTTTCGGTCGGTATATTGCCGATATTTATCCAATTTTGGGCATTAATACCTCATAATAAACACAAGGTAGTATAAATATGCATAAAATATAACCATTTATAACTAATTTAATCCGTTTACACACAATAGAAACGCAAATATTCATATATATAGCGAGAAATTGAGTGCTTTTCGGTCTTCACATGAAGTGCTTTTCGGTCGGTATATTGCCGATATTTATCCCATTTTGGGCATTAATACCTCATAATAATCACAAGGTAGTATAAATATGCATAAAATATAACCTTTTATAACTAATTTAATCCGTTTACACACAATAGAAACGCAAATATTCATATATATAGCAAGAAATTGAGTGCTTTTCGGTCTTCACATGAAGTGCTTTTCGGTCGGTATATTGCCGATATTTATCCAATTTTGGGCATTAAAACCTCATTATAAACACAAGGTAGTATAAATATGCATTAAATATGACCATTTATAACTAATTTAAACCGTTTTCACACAATAGGAACGCAAATATTATATATATATAGCGAGAAATTGAGTGCTTTTCGGTCTTCACATGAAGTGCTTTTCGGTCGGTATATTGCCGATATTTATCCCATTTTGAGCATTAATACCTCATTATAAACACAAGGTAGTATAAATATGCATGAAATATAACCATTTATAACTAATTTAAACCGTTTACACACAATAGGAACGCAAATATTATATATATAGCGAGAAATTGAGTGATTTTCGGTCTTCACATGAAGTGCTTTTCGGTCGGTATATTGCCGATATTTATCCAATTTTGGGCATTAATACCTCATAATAAACACAAGGTAGTATAAATATGCATGAAATATAACCAATTATAACTAATTTAATCCGTTTACACACAATAGAAACGCAAATATTCATATATATAGCGAGAAATTGAGTGCTTTTCGGTCTTCACATGAAGTGCTTTTCGGTCGGTAATTGCCGATATTTACCATTTTGGGCACAATGTAGTATAAACATACAATCATATAACCATTTATTACGAATTAAACTCGTTAACACACACTAAAAACGATATATTGCATATATATAGAGAGAAATTGAGTGCTTTTCGGTGCTTTTCGGTGCTATTCGGTGCTTTTCGGTGCTTTTCGGTTATTGTATGGACCGCCCCAAACATCTGTTCACAACTTATTTTAAAATATGACAAAAGCAAATGACAATACAATATCATATAAAAAAATATGGCAGTGAATTGTCTTGGGGTGTATTGTCCAAGGAAATCAAATTCTGGAGTGAATTGTCCAGGGGATGAATTGTCTTGGGGTGAATTGTCTGACACCCTTTCCCCCATCCACCTACTTTTTAATGAAAAATTGAGAAATTTTACCCATTTCATGGCATGCAAAGTACATTCAAACAGAATGCAATTCTAGTTTTGCCTACATTACTCATTAATTTCAACCATGTGCTGTGCTTATTTACCTAGAAGTCTTAAGATTTTTCACAATTTACCTTTTAAAGTTCTGTTCTGTTTCTGCAGCGTGAAATATTGACCTTCGCAAAAACGATTTACTAACGACTCGCCCCCTTAACGACTCGCCCCATAACGACTCGCCCCACTTTTTAAAACGACTCGCCCCACTTTTATAACGACTCGCCCCACATGTATAACGACTCGCCCCACATAGATAACGACTCGCCCCATCATTACTTATATGGTATGATTTTTAATTAATTTCGATTTTATTGTGTTTTAAGTCGGTAAAAACTGGTGGGGTATTGACAAAATATCTTAAGATTTGGCAAATTAGAAGTTTGATGAAATTTGTTAAAATGCTTTACTTTAACTTTCACCTTTTTCAGGAACTTTCAACAGAAACTGGTATACTGTATCGCATCCTGCATCATATGTTCAAGATTTCTACACCTGGAATTTTATCAACTCTTGCAATTAATATTATGCGTTACCGCAGTACCATAACTATGTTTTTGTGTATATAATATATAACGACTCGTCCAATCATTTTTATTGTTACATTTTTAGCATCTATGTTAAATGTAAACAGTACAGATGAAAAGAAAGACAAATATATAAGAAAAACTTTTTTTGTGTTGATGGTTTATTGGATACTTATGTACTTATATACAACAACAAAAACTTATAAAAATAGAAAGTTACGCAGTGTGTATAATAATATCAATGCATTGATATAATAAGAAAAGTTTACAAAAAGACAGTAATACATCAGTACCGGGTAATCAATAAAATTATATCTTAATATTATCAACATTGAATTTATGAAAATGATTTTATTCAAACGTTTTATTCATAACAAATTTAAACACTATTTACACAAACAACAACAAATACAGCAACAACAACTATTTACACAGGTCCGTACATGGCTGAACACAAGTCCAGCAGCTGCGCTGCAAATACAGAGTGCAAAGCGCAGGCATCGTGTTAGTCGAATTATCAATTTAAAATGATGGTATACTATAATCATGTATACATCTTTAAATACTAAACTCCGCAGTGGCACGTATTACTCAATTAAAGTTACAACAAATTTAACAAATCGTGGAATTAATTGATTTATCACAAATGGTTTCTTGTTTATTTGAAACCATTGCAAATTTTCCGCGATAATTGTTCACACCTACAAATTCAAAGAGCCGCCATTTAATTAGCGTTTAATGTTTATTTGAAACCATTGAAAACTTTCCGCGCTAATTGTTCACACCAAAATTTAAAAGAAACGCCATTTGATTAGCATTTTAAAGGTAATAAATAGGTAGATTTAAGATTATAATGGTTATTTTAAAATTATAAATAAAAAATTATCTTACAGATGAATTGTGTCCGTAAAATTTCTGCAAAAAATAAATTTCGGCAAAGACCTTATTTTCATTCTTCTTACCTTTCAATACCCGTATATATGAAAATATCTTTACCACGAAGCAAGGTATTCACGCTTTCGCGATTATGACACGTGTATTGTTGATTGTCATCACCCGCCCGCGGTAATGTACCTGTCAATTATGTTGTTAATTCATCGGTCTCCTTTATAACGATAATCCCTAAATTCTTGAGTAATTTAACCTGGGAATCTTTAATTGTCGATATGATCTTAGCCTTTGCTTCTTTTTATAAATATAAAGGAAAGTATGACATGAGACAAAAGTACCGATATCCAATAGTCTTGCTTTATGATTATATTGTCACTGAACAAAGATGTAAAAAAAATCATAAAATAAAAATTATTACTTTTCAGAAAATACATGTGGGGCGAGTCGTTATAAAAAGTGGGGCGAGTCGTTATGGGGCGAGTCGTTAAGGGGGCGAGTCGTTACATTACCGCAAAAACCTCCTTTTTGAAGATCCAAAATATCCTTGCAAGGGAGCTGTCGCTAGTTTCAATTTTCAATGTTTTTTTTACAATATTTTGAGACATTCTTTCTTAACCCTAAAACAAGAAATACCTTTTATAAATTCCTAATCGATTTTTAAAGACCATACCCTAAAGAAATGTAATTTTTCCCCCGTTCACTGATATGTGCTCGGTACGACTAAAGAGCGTATATTACTATATTCGCGAAAGGGGCGAATATCAACAGATATCGGCTGTTTTAAAATGGTTTTCTAACATTTTTGATATGAAAATTCTTCTATGAATATAATTCTTCCTGATGTATTTATTCTGTTAAGATCGAGTGAACATTTAAGTGGTTTTTCGTGACATTTGTGAAATGTCTATGTAGTCTTTGTAGAGCTCTTTTTCAGCGTTCATGTTTTGTTTTTGTTAATTATTTGTATTCTAATTTCTATTTAATTGCTATAAATTTTATATAAGCTGATATGTTTTACTTTTTTAATAAGCTATGACAGATTTTGAAATGTTCATACGTTAGTATGTTAAAGTGATATTATAGGAATATTACAGTTTATAGGTGTCTATCGCAACCGTTGTTTATTTTTGGTGTTTTCACTTCATATACACTTATATTTGTTAATGCAGCATCAACATACTACAACAATATCCCGGAAAGAGAAAAATAATGCATTTGAATATCAACCGTAGTTTCGTTTTGACAACTGACGACACACAAGATTTGATTTACGAAGTGAATCTAAATCTAGTTTTAGTGCAGATTCGTTCATACGACACAAATACACTATTTTGTTTTACGGATCATTTCGGCTTAGAGGACTGGGTGAGTCATGTCAAATATCGACTATAATATATACTTTTTATAAACAACTGGCAGCAAGATGAGTTGCAGATAATTCGTCAGTAACCACATTTAAACTAACTCTTTTGATCTGTTAATTATGTTCAGCCTAATTCAACAGTGAAACATGCCCATAATATCACTTTAATTGTTAATTTGGAATTGTAATAATAAACCATATGTCATCTAATCAGTCAAGAAAGTAACAATACCTGAAAACACCATATCCTATTTTCCACCCCTAAAATTACAATAAACAGATAATCTGTCAGTCATTCAGAGCTGATGAGGGTACTGATAATCGAGGGGTAGATAAGGCTATTACTGATAGGGGTTGCCTAGAAATAAGGCTGTAGTATGGAATACTTAAATAAATATTTTAATTTGTCATGCTTTACAATTTAATATTTAATTAATTAATGTAGAACTGTAACTCATGTTCAAATTTTAATAATGCTGGGCAATGTTATTAAATTATTAATTAAATACACATTTGATTCTGTAAAATTGTATTATGACTGATTATTATTGTAAAATTAATAATCTTTGCGTACAAAAATGTTTCAATACATGTAGGTATGATAATCATATATACTCGGTTTATATGATACTAAGCTATACGTATTTGTACTCACGTTAACATTATTGTTATACGTTTTTTACTTATAATTGTGTGCGCAATAAGTTTTCCATAGGTAACGGGATCTTCATTAATAGTTTTATGACAAATATTAAATTCTTAATAATTCATAGTTCTATCAGTCTTTATGTCCTATTCATTAAATTACAATATTAGTGTACATATTGTAAATCTTTTATAATGTGTGTTAATATTGAAATAATTATTAAAATAAAAGTATAAAGATGTATGTCTACTTGTGTACATATTGTACAGCTTTGATACTGTATGTAAATATTGAAATAAATATTAAAATAAAAGTATATAGATGAATGTCTACTTGTGTACATGATAAAGCTTTGACAATGTGTGTTTCAAATATTTTAATAAAAATAATAGTTTAAAAAATATATTTTAAAAAGTACGTTTACTGTCTGTTATAATGTGCCGATAATGTAACCTGGTGTAAACACAATTTGTTAAAAAAATGTGTTATTTTGTGAAAATATTGCAATAAAAAGTATTGAACTAAACTCTGAAAGTATTTCTCATTTGTGTTTTTGCATAAATAACTCATTCAGAACCCATCAACACATCAATAGTTTCACTACCGTGCGAGTTGACTTTTAGGTACGAGTTGACTTCCGTGCGAGTTGACCAAACAACGTGCGAGTTGACTACCGTGCGAGTTGACTTAGGTACGAGTTGACTGTAAACCTTGTATTGTGGAGTCGTCGTGGTTATTGTATAGCCTAAAAACAATGTTCATATTCGCGAACATGACTTTAGAGTTCGAAACATGATAATGGCTAGAGAATTGCTCTATTAATGTTAACAGTCTTAATTGTATTTTAAATTAAACTGTAATTTGTTGATAAAAACATTGCAGAAAAAGCATCAATATTGCAAATAGTCGATCATATTCGTTCGTTTCGTTCATATTCGCGAAAATGAGTCATTTACGCATTATAGACGGACCCAAAATTTCGAGCAAAAAACTTCAAAAACTGTTAAAGGGGAATAAACAACACAATAATACAATTCCGAATGACAATAAGTATGTTTCCAATGTTATTGTCTTTCTGGATTGTATTTATCATCACAGAAATGGATAAAAGCAACGTTTGGATTATCAAAAGATAAATGTAATATATTTTCGAGATAAGTCACTATATTATTTATACAGTCTTTCAAAATTATGGAACATTTTAAATTCATCTTTCTAGAAATAGCAATATGTGGGTCTAATCTCTTTCAATAAGACATTTTATTCAACGTAACGTACCGAGTTAAGAAAATTCAAAAATTATAAATTGATTTTGACACCTTAAAAAGAAAACATCAATTATTTAATAAAGTTTGGTGTCTTTTACTCTTTATACAATGGAATATATTGCAATGGGTATAAACTGTTTATTAAAGTCTGATCCCCCCCTCCCTTCTCTGGTCAAACTCCCATTGGAGTTCTTTATAAATTGGAGTTAAACGGGGATCCCCCGTCAAACTCCCATTGGAGTTTAATTTAAATGGGGGATTGACGGGGTCCCCCGTGAAAACCCCGTTGGAGTTTAATGGATATGGGAGATTGACGGGATCCCCCGTCAAAACTCCACGGGGGAAGAAAATCTACAAACACTTTATTTTCTTATTAAAGTACATATTTCTAACAATTATAACTTAAACATGTGTATTTGTAAACATTGAAACAGAAAACAATGCATAATATTAAAATTACATTTTTTGTAAAATATAGGTAAAATTCTCCCGTCTGGAAAAAACTCCCGTTGGAGAATTGCAATTCTTAACGGGGTAGCCAAAACCCCGTTGGGATCCAACGGGGGATGGCAACTTTATCATCAAATAACTCTACTTTCAAAAAACATTTTAACTCTTTTTTTTCAATTATATGTATGTACTCAATGCCCCCTAGAAATATGCAAAATTTCATAACAATTGTTCAATAAATAAAAAAAATAAGTTTGCAAATAATCTGGATTTGCAAACTTAATCTGGATACTGTTTTATGTGCCTTAGGGTTCCAATACCATTTGAATTTGATTTGCTGTCTCAAGGGATTCAGTACTATTGGATTGTTTGTCGGCTGATTACCATTTGATTATAATTGGTTGACAGTAGTGGGGATTCAATACTATTTGTGTATTGCCTTATTCAAAAACAATTTATTTTGATTGGCTGCCATTAGGTTTTCAATACCATATTAATTTGATTGGCTGATATCAATGGCATGTGAATTTGATTTACTGATTTTAATACCACATGAATTTGATTCGCTATGTGCAGATGCCGCATGGCCAATGGCAAGGTCATCTGGTTGTGTGAAAGACACCAGAGTTCAATAAAAGTCACAGAACTGAGCTCTGAGAAGGCTGAGATTGAAAGCTCAGAGAAGGTAGGAAATGATGGCATGACGATGATCAACGGGCTTCGTGTAGGCTCCTCGAACACCAACCTGCCTGGAACCACAGGCTTTGCCTCCAATATGGCAAAAAGAGACCCTGGTGTGTAAAAAGAATGTTCTTAGCTTAACTGAGTACAGCATACTGAATTAAGCTTTTCATTCTTAGTGCCTTGTGATCACTTAATAGGCTTTATGAAACATGATCGTATTATTTGTCTCGTTCATATCTCGGCTGAGTTTGAAACTAAGTCATGGGGTCACAAGGTCCAACAAAAATGATGAAATTTGAATACTCAAGAAGTTATGTTAGTCGAACAATCTTTATAAAACCTGCTCTAAATATTTGTTGTTATGATTTCTCAGACAATTGAGAAACTACCAGGGATTTAAGTATGGCAGTTGTAAGTATATCAACTGAGTAGTGCTGTAACACTTTAATTTACTCATCTTTGCCCAATGAGAGTACTTGTAAAACTACATTTGAATGTAGCCAATTGATTGCTGTCAATCGATTGTTTGTTTGTTTTGTTTTTCAGAAAAATTGCTGAACAAAAAGTACCATTCAAACATCACAAGAATACTACACAGTGATATAAAACCTGAAACAAGTAGTAAACTAAATTTTTTTATTATTAAACACGGTCTTTGCACGGGCATATAACATAAACTTATTTCCACATAATTCTAGAAAATATTTGACAGCATATCATCCCAATCATATCACTTGGTATGCCATTTACATTTGTCCAAAACTAAGACGTCTATTGATTTTAAGGCCAATAGTTCAACTAAATGTTAGGGTCATTTAGGCATGTTACATGAATTTTCATTTTGCACGTCTAGAGAACCTATGGCTGATAGATACATGTTTTATTCACATCTATTGTTTTGGATCTGGAAGAACTATCAATGCTTTATGTTGTGTCACTTATTAAAACCTTTTACCCCACTAAATAAATATAATAACCATTAAGGTTAATGACTTACACTTAGTGGCTCAGGTTTTAACTGGCTCTATCATATTCGGACTAAAGTAATATTGTTATACACCCACGCATGGAGAGATACTCTTTGTATACACATTCAGGACGAGGCTTTCGGCAAAGGAAAGGTTATGAAAAACAAAGGAAAGAGGATCAGATCAGCTAAGAAAGAAACAGAAAAGGAATCAGGTCTGCAGCTGATCCTGCCATCAGCAATGCAAATTGAAAGGAACAAAAGGAAAAAAGAAAGCAAAGATGCTGAGACAGAAGACGTTCAGAATGCCTTGAAAACGGAAATTGAAATTGCTCAAGAAGTTGGAAAGGTGGGTAATGCAGGTCTCAGCCTGGCTCCAGTTCCTGGAAAGGTCAATGATTCCAGCCAGGGCCAGTCCGAGCGGTGTACCAGGAGTAACAGCCAGGGCCAGTCTGAGCTGGGCGCCAGGAGTAAAACCTTCTTTGGAATGGAATCTAGGAAAGAGGTAGAACAAAGCAAGGTTTCGTCAACACAGATCAGGCCAAGGCTTGAGAGGTCCAAGACACAGGGTTCAAAAGAGAAACTAAAAATGCAAAGCCTGTATTGTTATGTAATATGTCCTATTAAGATTGTATTAAGGAAAAGATGACAGTGAGTAACAGTGAGAGGATGATATCTGACGTTGCTGCATATAATTCAGTTGTCATTCAGAAGAGAGGAATGACACAATCTTATTGCATGACATGATCAACGTAATATTTTTTACAATGATAATCCTGGTTTATATTATATTTATATGGCAATTTTGGAGGACAATGATGAATCTTTTTATTTTCTGAAAATACTTTCCTCTAATCCAAGCTCTTCTCGACGGTAGAAGAAAGTGCACTGTAAACCTTCTAAAAATAAACTGTAACAACTCTGTTTTTATGTGACCAAAGAGGGAAATAAAACAAGGTATGACACAATAATAAACATAAGCACACATACAGCATTGCATATACCACACAGCAGCAATTGCATATGGGTACGTTTAACCTAGCATATAATTCTTAAGAACTAAGTGTTTGTTTTTAGCTCACCTGAACACATAGTTGTATAATGCTTACCATACAGTGTCAGTTGAATTCACAAATTGGCCATACCAGCATCTTGATAATAATTTTTGATTGACAATACAAAGAATTCGATTATTTTCTGGTGTGGGAAAGTGCTGTAGGCAATGTTATTCAACTGACCCAACTGGTAATTGCCATTTCTTGTAATTAGGTGAGCAATTTAGGTCATCATGGCTTCCTTGTTTATTTATTTCTTTACACGGTTGTCATGTAAGATAAATATATAAGGTAATTTGAGGCCAATAATAAGGAAAATTATAAAACTTGAACATGTGTTCCCTGCATTAGAAATATCATACAGTGGGGTAAGGGATTTTGTTCCGCAAATAAGGGGTTGCTTAGGGATGAATATTTTTGGGAATTAATCTCTAACAATCCGTTTTGTAAGGGATTAATCCCTAACAAACCCTTGCAGGGATTTTTTGGGTTAAAAACGGATTATTTGGGATTGTTTGGGATGCTAGCACTCTGCGAATGCGTGCGGCTTTAAAGGCGGAGTTTAAAATGTGAGCTTTTGCTATGACTGCGAATGCGTAGGGCTGAAAAGGCGGAGTTATTATTGCGAGCTGTTACTCGCGATAATAACTCCGCCTTTCCAACCCTACGCCTTTTCAACCCTACGCATGCGCAGTACTTAAATGTATTAAAGCGACGATCTATAAATAAAAAAAGATTGGAAACATCAATTCGGACCAATAGAAAGTATCCGGAATGCGCGCAACGAAAACGAAATAAATATCACGTGCCATCAATCGAGCAGACGCTAGTCTCACTCTGTTATCTGGCATTATTATTCGCAACTGCAGCGTGTCTGCCCGCTTGATTCCAATACACAAAATTTCATTACTTCGCACAATAGAATTGAAAACATTTTAATCATGAACAAGTTTTGATATTTGAAGCAGCGTTGATAAATTTAACGTGATTTTTAAATAAAACATAATAGATTTGAAAACGTATGAGTCTCTGAACCAATATTAAGTAATGAAACGTAAAAATTTCAATTGCCTTAAACGAGTTAGAGTATTTGAAGGCATGTAACATATAATTTTAACGGTATTTAAAAATGTACAAGACTAAGATTTTTTTATTTAAGCGTGTTCGGTCTCAGAGATATTCATAACCGATGCATGTTTTTCTTTCTGAAAAGTACATATCCGCCTTTGCCTAAAACTTTCATATTTCAAAATTAACATTCTATGTTAGAACAATTAGATTTAATATAAAAAGCTATGGCCAAAAATAACAAAGATATATTTCTGTATTAAATTTTCCAAATAAAGTGTTAATTTTAGAATAAACTTTACAACAGGAAACAAATATATTGATTTTAGTTTCGTTTATAATGTAAAATTAATAATAGCAAAAAATAAACATTTTGAATACACTACTCTTAAAGGGTGTTATGTTTGTGACACCACATGTCTACGCATGTGTTGATAAGATTATCACGATAAGATGATTGAAATCTCGTCGCCGGGCGTGAACATCCAATAACACTAATATTTGTTTATTTATAAATCTTTGATCACCATCACACTTTTTTACTGCAAACATTTGCTGTAAACGAGTTGGTTAACATAGTTACTTGTTACAATTTGCTCAAAGTTTATCATCATCATCCTATTAAGATCATTATCATTATCGTTTTCAAATAATAACCCAAATACCAAATAGGAGTGATTGCTTGTATTTGACAGGACGTCAAAATGCAAATGCAAAACAAAAATTATTCTGACGCCTGTATGTGTTCCATTTTCAACGGAGATCGGTACCTCAATGGCACCGCTCAGTTGATGAATCTCGAGACAACTTTAGACGGGGTAACATCCTTGTGCAGATGTCTAAAGAACAGAAACGATACTATTTTAATGATGTAGGGCATATCATTATGAATACTTAACACGCACAGGAATAGCATGTAAAAAGTACAAATATATTCATAACGATTCGGCGGAAAGTATATAACTAAAATCATGAGTTAAGCCCAAGTCTTACTATTTCTTGTAGAGCCCCGGTCCATCCCGGTTTGCTATCGCCGGTCGACCGACGAGAACCGGGATGAGTCATATAAATTATTTAACGCGTTCACACTATTTCCCGGTGCCGCCCCGGTTGAAGCCGGTCAACAGCCCGGCAGAGTTCCGGTCAACCCCGGACTGGCTACGGTTCATCCCGGTTAAGCCCCGGCAGAGCCCCGGTTGTCGGCGGGTATGCCCCGGTTGAGCCCCGGTGAAAGCGGGCAGCGTCCCGGTAGAGCCAAGACAGCGTCAAGGAAGAGCCCCGGTATACCGTAACTCCGCCGGCACTCACCGGGGCTTTACCGGCATTAGACCCCATCAACGCTACGACAACGCCCCGGTTAAACCCCGGTCGTCGCCGGTAATACCCCGGTGGAGCCCCGGTTAATGCCGGTTAACTAATGTACGGAAGCTATACCAGGACTATGCCGGCATTCACCGGGGCGTTGCCGTAGCTAAGACGAGGTCCGCATTGGCCCTGGTGGAGCTACGATGCCATCCCGTTTGTTCCCGTTGTCACGCCGGTCGTTCTCGGTCGTTGCCGGAAACTCCCGATTCACCCCGGAGGTATTTAACATTTTAATACTTTCTCGTTGAAGCCCCGGTTCATCCCGGTAGAGCCCCTGTTCATCCCGGTAGATGCTAAAAGCTAAAAGCACCGGGGCTCCGCCGGCGTCATAGTGAGACTGGGCCTTTACGGTTTGAATAAACTGATCACCGCCGATGCCACAGGACGCCCCCAACGGCCATCAATCACGTTGAGTTGCTTAAATATGATAAATTTAGAATTGTGAGACATTAATTTGTTTAAAAAAAGCTGCTATTATCTGCAAGATTCATCCACTACCACCAATGAAGAGAAGTGAACATGACTTCACGTACACCCCATACAATAATCGGAAATAATGAATGATTCAGGTAAAAGCGCGAGCGGGATACGCAACCCTAACTGCATTTGACGAAACAAGTTTAACGGCTATACTTCACCGACGTCAACATCTAACCAGTCACACCAAAACGAAATAATAAGTTATCGTAAAATAAGCATAATATTTTAAAATTAAACGTTTATAACGTAAGCAAACAAAAAAGTATAATACTGACATTTAAACATACCAAGATTTCAATAATTATGCTGGAAGTACTCTCCAGGAAATGTGACAATATACATTACGCATACACAATATGAAAAACAATCAAAATAATCAAGAAAACTTAGCTGCTTCAGACTGAAATGAAAATACAACCATAGACTTGTTATGTTAATAAATCGACATACCGGTTCCGAATCCATTTTAAACTTATTGGCGGGTGCACACAGCAGCGGATAATATGCCAGGTTAAAAATAGATTTTACATCCGGTGATGCGGATATTGACACCCGACGCATATATACACGCCGCTCTTGGTTACAGAAAAATTCCCACGCACGGATTTCAACCGTCTTTGTTTACAATCAATTAAGTGCACGAGTACTGGAATTGGTATAGCGTTTTTAAAGACGTATGTCCAGGCGTGTGCCGGGAAAACAGGGCTTAATGTATTTTTTTATTTAGCTCTATAATATTTATATCAAATCTGTATGAAACAATGTCGGTGAACATTAATCCGGTGTTAATTTATGAAAATATTGAGGCGTTCATTAATTATTGATATAAAACGGAGCATAAATCCGAATAAAAAAACACCGGGAGTACTGCATATTAGTTCGGAGACATGACTCCTAAATGACCAACAGCTGTTTCATATGTAAACGAGATTAACACGATATACCTACCTATCTATAAAAAAATTTATATGCGTACTTCAATATTATAGTTTTATAGAATTGTATGTGGTGCAATATAAGTGTTTTCTTATGAAAGAGCTGTTGGTCATTTGGGAGTCATGCTATGCTGTACATATACATGCAAACCTTAATTTAGATTAAGCAAAAAAAAAACACAATAGGTATTTGTCAAGATCCATAAGAGTCAAAAATATACGTGTCGTAAGAGAGTAATCGTGCGCAGCGAGACTTGCTCAAATAGAATTGAACCTCTAATTGCTTTCTTTCGAAATAATTTCATGTCTCCGAACTAATATGCAGTTTGTCGGCAGGTTTTTTGTATAATTCTACAGTAAGATGATAAATACCGTCGAACGCCGCAATACACACTAAATTTTGCCGTTAAGTACGCGATAAAACATATAAGAATAAAAAATAATAATATAACAATTAAAAAAAAGATAACTATTGATTTCCTCAAGTGAATATGTTTTCCAAAATATTCGCACCAATGCGGAATTTGTTCAAGAGAGATAATTCGCATAAAACCTTATAACATAAGAGAGAGCTGTTTATCATTTGGAAGTCAGTTCCCAAAATTTGTTTTAAATGGAACTTAGTTCAAAAAGGGGGGTTAACGCGTTTTAATTCGGAAATAAATGAATTCAAAGACATCAAACGCGTCGAGATAATAAAATAATCTCGATTTATGTTATAATGACGCTCAAACAAGTATATGTTTAAATAAAAAAAAATACAAGGCAATTAATGCAAACAATGGGCAAGTATTGACCCACTGTGAAAAAAAAATACGTGAGATTACGACTCATGCATTGCAGTATATGTATTTTTAAAGTGCCATACTACGTTGTTTGACAAGTACGTTTTAAAAATTATTGGTGAGGCGGGGAAGGTGGAGGCGGGCGTATATTAATAACCCGATACGGTACATACATGGATTAATTACAAATGAAATGAAAATAAATGAAATTTTATTTTATTTAAAAAATATTTAAATTTTAATTTAATGTTGTTTGCTTGATAATTTTATGTAATGCTCGTTGATACCGATGTATTTATTAGAAAAATAATGTTGTACATTCTGTGTTAGTCTTATACACAAAGAAACAGGTACAGGTTTCTCTACTGAATATCTGCTGAAATTCTACATTTAAATTGAGATAAACTTTGAAATATTTCAGGCCGTGGTAATCTTTCTTATAGAACAGTTCATGTATACATTTGCCATAATCTGAAATTGTTAGTATGTTTCTTAATCAAGTATCAATTTGAAATTAATACAAAAACTATAGGTTGAACAAAAAATGATTTATTGATATGTAACTGTCCCGGCGATGTTCTCTCTATTTCTAAACTAATCTATTTCTTAATAAACTTTTCCAAATAAAATTTATCATTTTAAGATTGAACTGCAAACATAAAACACATATATTTATTATGCTTTAACTTATTATTGATACATAATATATGAAAGACATTTTGAATTCAAATCTGCGATAGAGGCCAACACGCTTTATTTTCAATGTGGATGTCCCCGTTTTTGATTTAAACAAAGACCTATAGGTCTTTGATTTAAAGCGTTTACTGGTATGCTTGTGACACCACATGCCGGCACATGTGTAGACAGAATTATAACGATAAGATGCGTAGTCTTTATCACTTGACTGAAATAAATGTTGGCGCAATGACACGAATCTTTGTTGCAGCACGGCAAATATTACGTAAATTAGAACTTGTGCCGTGCTGCCCGGGTGTTCGCCAAAGAAATAATTGATCCAAATAGACCAGTGCGTGATGGCCAGTGAAACATTAATGTGCACTGGTGCACAAATAATAAATTAATAAATTGTATTCTGCATAAAACCGACACAATTAAAACCTAATCTAAAAATAGTTGTCTACGCCCGCTTACTCGTTTACGGCAGTAATTAACTCCGCCTTTCATCCGTATTCCCCGCTGGCATCGACTGCGAATGCGTAGAGATTAATTAATCGCTTGAAGAGATGAAGTCATCCCTTGTGCTACGTTGCGATGAATTCATCCCTTATAGGGCTTAATTCATCCCTTGCGATGAATTCATTCCTTATAGGGCTTATTTCACCGCACTTAACCCCTAAAAACCACTGGAAAAGGTTTAATACAGATTAATTCGGATGAAAAGGGGTGAAAACGGATTAATCCCTAAACATCGGCTGAATGAGGGTTATACTTTAGGGTTTCTAAAGAGATTAATCCCGGAACAAAATCCCTAACCCCACTGTAAGTACAATATGACCCCCATCATTCGAAAATAGGTCTTATGTCATATGCGTAAAGCATAGCTCCATACAAGCCTGCGAATCCTGACAATCTGGTCGAGAGCTTATATGTCTGTTTATGAGACCACAATACCTTGCGCTACTGTATAGTGGACAGCGCAGCTCATAACCAGATTGCACAGACATTATGCATAAGGCCCTTTTTCGCATGACGCGACTCATATGCTAGAAGCATTGTTTAATTGGTAGTCTCTTTGATGTTGGAAAAGGGCGTTTACAATGTAAAAGATTATTCATATTAATACTATATAATATATATGAGAATAATCAGTAATTGACATTTTTATTTTGTTTCATTATTGGGTAAAGGAATGTTAAGCATATTGATTGTCCTACAATTGTTTCTATCTGTGATAAATATTCATAATTCTGGTTTCTTTTTATATCATTTATAAATTTGTTATATATATTTTACCTCTACATATTTTCTAAAGATGTTTGTATATATGTATTTATCATAATAACTGTGATTTTTATTTTGATCTGATGATCTACCTTTGTAAACTACTCTTCATCCAAAGTATACATGCTTTATAATAATCACATAAACTAGATGTTAACATTCACGATGAAATTCAGCTTCTGAGTTCCAAAAAAATTGTGGCTACTTGAACTTGTATACAATATTGTTATCAGTGTGTACAGTGATAACCCCAAGTGTTTGACAGTCCACAATTCATAAAAAAACGTATGATTCTTAGGATTGAAAATGCAAAAATTCTGGTATTTGTTTTTTAATGTAGATTTATGATACCTTAAAAGAAAAGCATACTATAGTACATAACGTACTTTGAAAACTATTTAATATGCACACTACTATGTTTTGTGATTGTTGCTATTGCAATATGTAATCATGTTTTACTTATGTCAGTGCAATTAAACAAAATGATACAAGTGCAATTGAAATTGCAATTATTTGCAAAACGGAAAATTAGAACTATAAAACACTCTATAATATTCTTTTAAAAGAAGCTTTTAAGTGATCAAATAATGGATTCAACTGCAGAATTCTCTCTAATGATACAAAATATTGACAGGGGCTGAGAATGCATGAAAAGATAAGTTTATGTATATCAACATAAAGTCGCTGTCGTTCTCAAACCTCGTAGCTCCAAAAATTTTAAAATATATATTTTCGTCTTTTCCGAATATATGAAGTCTGGCGCGTGTTTTGTGCTATATCTCGTAGCTCTACGCCAATCAGAGCCCTTGAAAAAGCCACGTGACGTGACGAAATGTTGTAGAATGATTGTTGGCTTTTTTCCCGGTGAAAAGTCGTAGCGACGCCATTTCACCTACAGGTACGTCGTTTCGTTTGGACAAATTTGACAAAAACGTTTTTTTAATTTTTTTAATTTGCAACTACAAGGTTTCCTATAAAAAAATGAGACGTTTTTTTCTCTCTCCTGAAAAGTTGGCATTTTGTATCTACGAGGTTTGAGAACGACAGCGACGATAATGATTTCTGATTAACAAAATGTTAAATTGTATGACTGTTTACTCCTTTTGACCTACTACCAAAAAAAGATCACAAAAGGACCCCTTCACATAGCATCCATTTGTCAATTAAAAAATGTCCATGCAAAAAAGAATGTATACATTACATTCAAACAAGCCAAATAGCACTCATAAGTAATACTTACAATAAATTGTTTGTTTTGAAAATAGTTATCAAACGCAATAAATAAAGTAATAAAACATACGTTTAAAAACCTTTTCCTTAAATGGTGGTGTTGTAGCGCTTTAAGGATTTGCATTAAAATGTTCAGGGTTTAAATCCGTGTGAAGAATCCTTGTGATAATTATTTAAGAATATGGGAAAGATCTGTCTAAGTTGTCTTCTAATGAGACCATGAAACTGTGCGTTACTCAAAAGCTAACAGCATAGCTCTTGACCAGTCTGTGCAATTGAGCATAAGGTATATGACCCATTTTACATGATGCGGATCATATGCTGAAAACATTGTTTGATTGTGAGTCAATGTCAAGTTTGAAAATGTTGTTAACAATTGAAAAAATAATTATATGAACACTATGATAATAATCGGCTTTTGAAGTATTTCTTTCATTATTGGGTAATGCAATTGCTAGCATATTGTCCATACAGGTATTGTTTCTTATCTGTGATAAATGTTAATTATTATGGTTTCGTTTTTACTACTTATTTATTTTAATAAAATCTATACTTAGAAGATTTTTGTTTAGATTTGTGTATAAATGTATTCATCATAAAACTGTAGGTTTAGTTTAATTTAACTATCTTCTTTAATAAACCACTTTTCATCTAAAATAAATATGCTTAGGGCATAATAATCATTATATTAACTAGATGTTAACATTCTAAATGAAACTAAGTTTCTGATAGTTGAAAAAATATGGCTACTTAACTTTTAAAACCATATTGCTATTGGTGAGTACAATGATAACCTCAACTGTTTGACAGTCCACCACAATTAATGCAAAATCATATGTTTCTGAGGAGAAAGAAATGCACAAAATATTTGATAATCAATTTAGATGTATGAATAAATGTAAAACTGCGATAACTCGAGATAGCACGGGACTGACCTCGAAGCTCGAGTAATCGCAGGTTTCGGATAAACATGGTATTATTTGTTTTTACAGTTTCGGTTGGTGATGCTAAACTTCTGACCGCAAACGCTTAATTTACATGTTATACGATGCTAGGAAAAAAGGCTTTGTAAAAATCGCTTAAGGTTACAGTATACTGAACTTAACAATAAGAATGATCGTTCATTCATTTAATTTAATCAACATACACGCATAACACATATATAATCAAAAATATTCAAACACTATTCAATGTACATGCAGCATATTTAAAATAGCACACAAGGTACGTACATGCGCATGAAAGAAGCTTTCCTGATCTAGCTATACCCCCACAAGTGGGTCCTTCATTAGATTGCTCAGGAGTTTGACAATTTGTAAGACTATATTCTTTCTGTGTTGCCATGATGCAGCGCAAATGACAAGAAGGAATTCAGTTAAGAGATTCCGATGTTTTATCTGCTACGCTCTCTTTTATGCCATACATTTTATCATAATTATCGATTGCTGGTAATTATAACATTGATAACCTCAACTGTTTGACGGTCCACAACTCACTCAAAATCATATGTTTCTGAGGAGAAAAATATGCAAAAAATATTTGATTGGTATTTGATAATTTATTTAGATGTATGTAATTGAATTTTAGAACAATTGAACATTTTAGATTAAAACAATAATTTATAGTTTGAATAAGCCAGATAACACTAATAGTAAAGAAATTCTGTTAAAATAATTTTTGGTTTGTAAATAATGATCAAACGGAATAGAAGCAATACATTTTTTTATAAAACATTAATTTTACAACGTTTGCCTTAAGTGGTGGGGTTGTAGCGCTTTAGGATTTGCACCAAAAAGTCCGATTCCTGGTGAAGCCAAAATATTTCTTATGAACAATAATATTAATATTTTTGATTATTCCAAAGAGTTTTGTTTTTTTAACAAGAAACGCCCATTATTATACCCACATGATGAAGTAGGTATACTGGAATGACCATGGACATATGTCCGTCCGTCCGTCCCTAGACAAAAAAGCAGTCAAAGTTGAAAGATTTTTGTATTAAATTAATTTCTATATGTAATGATTTTGAAAACATTATGCCCCCTTTTCAATTAAGACATTCTAGTTCATAATGGTTCACATTCAATGAAGTTTTTTGACGTTTTGTAAGGGAGGATGGTGAGTATGTTCATTTTAATGCAGTTTATGTTAATGTTTTTTATATAGTCTTTGCTTTCTATTTTGCTCAAACAATTTTTTCTGCAATAAGTAACAGTTAATGTGTCTTTTCCATTAACAAATTATACGTTTATTTTACATATTTTTCTCAGCATATACATATCAATACTCACAAATAGTGATTGTATCACACTTTGTGTAATCTAATTATTTTTTATTTATTCTTTTAGACAATAAATTTCGAAAGACATAATTATGTTGGTGTATAACCCCATATAAAAATAAAGTAAATTTAGTCATGTACAAAACTCATCTGCACTGAATTTCAGGTTTAACTAGAAAGATTCATTTCAATATTTCTTTTAAGAGTAATATTTCAAACAAGAAATGCCTTTCAGATCAACGGCTTTGAAATTAATCTTGATGTATCGTTTTCTCTCCTCCATAAATATAATATACATAATGAGACAAAGATGATTAGTAACATGACTTTTCAAAAACCATATTTTCTGAAACCATAAAGACAACTTTAGGTCCAAAATTGTTTTCAGATAGAGCAGAGATCTTTCAATAATTATTTTTCATTGATAGATCTTTGGATAGAGTCAATATATGTAAGATTTTAACTATTTATTTCAGCTCAATTGCATCAAAAGCCTGAGGCTTATTGAAAAGCCCTGAAGTAAGTTTCCCGGGTAGAAGTAGAATTTGGTGTCTTTTGAGCAGATCTAAAGAACGCTCCCAAACTTGGGATTAAACCTATGATCTCCATGTTGCTAGGCCGATACCATATCCAGTACTCCACGGTGACGTGTTACAATGTTTCAATGAAGATAAAATTAAATTCATCAGGAAAGACAATATCTGCAAAACTACACTGAACATACAAAACATACAAAAACGGGCATCATCAGCTCAGAATTGTCAATGTAAAGTATGGAAGGGAATTTAAGTAAATAAATAATTCATGTAAATTTCTTATTTTTGCATATAAATGACTTTAAAGAGTAAATAACAGTTGATTGGAGCCATGTTTTACTTACATGCCCAAACAATATATGTATGAAAAAGAAAAAAACTTCCTAAAACTTGTGCAATATTTTCTCCATATTTGTTGCATCGGGTCATGTCCGTAAAGGCTGGTTCATATATTTTTCAATGGGTCATATATTAGCTATATCATATGGGAACGCTTTGATAAAGGCCACATGAGCGCAATGTCAAATCAAAATTGTTGTTGATCTAAAACTGAAAATTGATGTTTCTGCATACACCGTATTATATAGAGACTTATTCAACATAGCGGCATGACAAATACTGTCTCCAAGAAGTACTCAGTTTATGGAAGAACAGTTACTGTTGTACACGCTGTCTTTAGCCTTAAGATTAAAAATCTAACGCAACGTTTTGCATTTGTAAACTGTTTAAAAAACAAGTGCGTTTTTACTGAGCTTTTTATATCCGAAAGTTGAACCTTAAATTAATGAACACAAGTTGATGTTTGAACGTTTACAAGTATTATGTGTTCAATATATGTTGCAAAAAGTGTTCATTATACAAAATGTGGACGTCTATGTGTACCGTGCGAAAGGCATGTATCATAACACTTATTAAAATCGATTAGTTAATGTCCATGTTGATTTATATTAAACTATGATGCATCTGATTATCTGTTTCAATTTGCTTATCATCGATTTGTCAAAATTCGCTCCATACGTATCAAAATCCAGACCCATGCAGTCTGAGTAAATACATCTCGTTGTTCGTATTTGGATAATTATCTCGCAAGTATGGTGGAATTGGCTGTACCGTTCTACGGCCATTGTTACTGATAATCAAATTCTATTCGTAAATAATGGAGCCAGAGTTGTTGTGTTCTGTATCAAGTCATGCAAGGCTGTGTAAAGTGTGTAACCTTAGAACAAGCTGCGTGGATTATCAGAACCACGGTTAAAACGTACTGAATCCACGCCGGCAGATTAACTAGGGTAAACTTACCAGAGCCAAAAGCACAACAAAATACTACCCGCGTCGTTCAAAAGCGGGTCGTATGCCATTTGCGGCCGGTGTTCCTCCAGACAAGTCTGCGCACCAGGAGCTTTCTTGTTCACTATTTACATCGTGGACCTCGTGTGACGTTAGTGGACTGGGTAGCTCCTGAACTTAATGCGCAAATGCATCTGTATTTCATCGGTTTATGACGGCGTCCATGCATTAACTATGCGTTATTTACCTGACAGTTTATACACCGATGAAAAGAAAAATACTATTCAATTATTAAATTAAAAAGCAGATATTTTATAAAGGCCATTATAATTTGCTATACACTGGAGTCTGTATCCAGTTTCAGCGTCGGTTTCGGTTCTGTCGAACGGCAAAATTTTGACGTCTGTGCAAAACTATAACGTTGTTATATTTGTTTGCGTTAGTTAAGTGGTACTTTGTCATATCGTAATTTAATATTATGCATAAACATAAACATTGATGATAATATACATGTATTTCATTTGTTTTCCATATTGACTCATATGGATAGTTAACAAATGTTTTATCTCGATAGAAGTTTCGGTAATTCCTCATTGTGTAGAAAGTAAAAGTACCGTGAATCCTTACTCGAGAGTACGGTGTCACTACCAATCCAATCCACATGTCTTGAAAAAGTTGTTCACCGTTAGTAAACATTACATGTACTTTCAATATCAATACTCTTATACAATAAACAATATATTTGTTTGAAAATAATGATAGGTTCCACTGGATAATAAATTGTAGTTAAAATACGTTTTATTTATTATGTAGGCTTTTGACAAACAAATCACGTGTTTACGGTGCAAAACTGGTTTCGAGCGTAATTTGTTTAATCTAGATTTATGCTTTCAATAATTGTAATCATTATGTCCTTACAGTCAGGTTTCAATGACAAAAGAATCACGAACGGACATACAAAGTGTGAATATATACTCAATACAGAGCATTGACGAAGTAATAAACTGTTTAAAATTATTCTTTAAATGTACAGTATACAATATAAGAGAAATAAACATTCGGCTTTTCAATGTCTTGTGTCAGATTTGCATTTTGATTATATTGACATGTTTTGTCCAATATAATGTGCAATGACGACGTGATAAATGAGAAATGCCAACCAAGTGTTATTACACACAATTTATTTTGAAAGAAGCAATTTTACTTATATGAAATGCCAAATCGAGGTCGTTAAAATGCTTTTTAATAATTTAGTTTGACAGACACAATTATGCTAATGTGAACTGCCAAACTCAAACGCACTTAAGAACGCAGTGTACCATGCTGATATCATGGATTAGGACAATCAAAAGGACAAATTCGTTTCCAGGAACAAGAGCAAAGTTATGTAAAAATATTTGTGTAATACACAATTACATTTATTGGTAAACTATATAACATATTGCGTTTCCATTTAAGATGATATTAATTTGTTAACAATTAATAAATATTGTGCTTAATATATTATTTATGTTTATGTTTAGCGTTGTGATTGTTCATGCAATATGTTGTATTGACAGTTTGTCACTTTCATAAAAAAGGCCTTTTCACAGATTTCGGCATGTTTTGAAGTTTGTCATTAAATGCTTTATATTGATAAATGTAAACATAGGATCTAAAAATATCCAGTTCAAAACATGAATTAAATAAAGAAAGAAAAAAAAGCCCTTAACTGGGCTCGAACCCCTGACCCCTGGAGTAAATGGAATAAAAGTCTATCGCTTAGACCATTCGGCCAACCGCCCTCACACAATATTAGATGCATTTTATACATTATATAAGTAAGCGTCGTAGTATTACAACATATAAAGACAACAACAAAACTCTCCAAGTTATTCAATCGTTTCGCGTTGCAACGCTTTATAAGTATCACGTTTTTAAATCGTCAAAAGATGCATATAATGGATATTTTAGAGCATGGTTAATGTTAAGTATTACTGTTTCTTCATAAATATCATAACTACAACAAATATTTGCGAATCTGAAACATTTTTTAAAATTTTGTCAATTTACCAAAACGTGAAATGGATAAAAAATATTGTTTTGCCCAACATATGTGTTACGGCAATAAATTAAGAAATCAATGGAAAGAAATTGTCTTATATTTGTTTACTGGAATCTGTCCAAAAACGATACATCAAAACTGTTTATTTTTGTTTCTTGACATACCATTCTCATGTTAAATCAAGTAATATTAATATAATCTTTTCTGAAACACACAAACCTAAGGTTCATTCATTTTTAATTATCAAGTTCCGTTGATCAGAACTCAACCTCACTTGATAATCGTTCTACCCTTTTTTATCTGATTTCAATACATTGCACTATTCAAACATTCTTTAATACATTAAGCTAATGCACACTTCCATGTACACATTCTATGTGGTCATTCAAAAAAACTTGCTTGTTATCTGATAAGGACCGATATGCCTTTTATGCGCAGCATTAAATATCAAAAATGATGTGGCTCGTGAGAAAGGAGGTAGTGACACCAGCTTTAGTAACAGTAGTAGTAGTAGTAGTTATAAAAGTAATAGTAGTAGTTATAGTAGTAGAAGTAGTAGTAGTAGTAGTAGTAGTTGTAGTAGTAGTAGTAGTAGTAGTAGTAGTAGTAGTAGTAGTAGTAGTAGTAGTAGTAGTAGTAGTAGTAGTAGTAGCAGAAGTAGTAGTAGTAGTAGTAGTAGTAGTAGTAGTAGTAGTAGTAGTAGTAGTAGTAGTGGGAGTAGTAGTTGTTGTTGTAGTAGAAATAGAAGAAGTAGTTGTATAATACGGTGGCATAGAGGTGACATTCACTCCTCTTTTTTGAAATTGCACTCCTCTTTTTTCTATCTCGTGACCACGACTTAGTAACTCGGGATCTCGAGTTAGCTTTGTCGTGGCAACGAGATAGAAAAACAGAGGAGTGCAAAACTAAATAAAAGAGGAGTGCAATTAAAAAAAGAGCTGTGCAGTAAATAAAGGAAGGGTGCATTAAACAAAAGAGGAGAGAATTTCGCGATCTCGAGATCCCGACTTTGCTAACTCGTGGCCACGAGTTAGTCAGCCAATCAAATACTATATTGTTCCCTGAAATTAATCACCCAATGAAAACGTCATAAAGGCAATGCTCTGATATAACATAACATACCACTATAACTACTACTACTAGTGCTGCTGTTGATGTTGCTGCTGCTGACGCTACTACTACTACTACTACTACTACTACTACTACTACTACTACTAGTACAACAACAACTACTACTACTACTACTACTTCTACTTCTACTACTACTACTACTACTACTACTACTACTACTACTACTACTACTACTACTACTACTACTACTACTACTACTACTACTACTACTACTACTACTACTACTACTTTTACTACTACTACTACTACTACTACTACTACTAATTCTACTACTACTACTACTACCACTACCACTACCACTACCACTGGGCTGGTTAACAGGTCATTGGCAAGGGTCACAAGGGACTGTGACATATAATTTAATTTTACATTTTACGGTGACATTATATTTTGGGCTTAAATTGTTTTGCTTGACCAAACAACCATTAATTTAACCCAAACACATTGAACACTATTTTGTATATCCACAAATGTACGTCTCCCCGAAAGAGTATATTTGTGAAAAACACACACTATGTCATGTTGACAAGTATAAATAATAGTATAGTTTCTAGATAATGCGTACACATACAATCAGAAAAATATGTATACCATTGTCAAAACATAATATGTATATCACTTTTTAAACAGTTGGAAAGAGTTCAAAGTCACAGGGAACTTTACCATATTATTCGTTTCTGCTCAATATTTAACGAAACACTTTGACTTACTGGTCCTTAATGGTACGTGTACGTCTTACATTTTAGCAAAATAAAACAACTATCAACATTTAGGTCAAGAGATCAAAGATTAAGATAATATGGGGATTCTTGTAACAATTCATTGGAATTTGTTTTCTTCATGACACAAATTTAACTGATAAACTAGGGAAAGATTTGACATACGATTTTCCAAGTTAATGTCACGGTTACTCAGAAGGAAAGGGCTAAGCCTTGTCGTTAACTTACGAAAATTTATGTTTAAAAGATTTTCAATATTTTGTGGAAAATATCTGTTGCATTTCAGTATCCATTTTACTTAATGTGGACGTATATGTTTAACGTGCGGTAAGAAAGTAGCATAACAATTATTAATATCAACTTTTATTGTCCGTGTTGATTTATATTAGGGATGGCAAGTGCACCGGAAGTGACTAAATATTGACACAGCGTTGCCGTCGCTAATTTGAAGCTGATTTTCTTGATTACTTTTTATTATTAAAATTGAATGACAAAAACTTTTTTTAAACTTTTAATATTGTACATCAACAATAGAACGAGAAACATAATATTTACATGACGACAAAATAATTACATGACAAAACAGTTAGATCTAAATATAATTTAAGCTGAACTTAAACGAATAATTTACATAGCCACAACACAAATTGAACCTGTTTAACAGAATAAACAGTCAGTCTTTTAAAATTGCCACGTTTAAAAGTCACTCGTATTGGCGACTTCTTATCGGATGATCTCGTGAAATACTTCAAAGCAGCGGAAGACGTAGGTGGCATTTTGCGTGAACAGAGATTTACTTTATGCGTGTAGCAATTAATATAATTTCAATTAAATGAGGGCGAAATACCAAAAACGTTTATTTAAGTATAATACCTGATTGAATATAGAGTAATTTATTAAAGTTTGGACCATACGATACGCAAATACTTATTAGAGGTTGAGTAAAGATTTTCTAAAAGCTTTTTTGATTCGACAACGTGATTATAACCATACGATCTTTTTTGTTTTTCACACCAAGTCGGCTCTTCTTTTACTCATTTAATCTGTGATCATTTTAAATGTAATTCGAGTTATTAGACCAAGACGGGTCGGTGTTTTAATTGCCATACTTGTTTTTACACGAAGTTGGCTTTTCCTTTACTCATTTCATCTTTGATAATTTTAAATGTAATTAGAGTCATTGGATCAAGTGCAGGTCGGTGTTTTGATTGCCGACGCGATTTGCACCTATCATAATTTTGACACAAAGTGACTGTCTTGGTTAGGCAATTAGCGGGATTCATGACCGGTATACTGTCATCACCATAGCGACGCATTATCGCGCCTACCGGAATAAACATTATGACACGAGGAACAACTTTTTTTACAATGTTTGAAGCAAATTTCACGAATACAAAGTCTTTGAAATTACTCGATTTGTTTTGATTTTTTTCTTCCGAATATTCGATTCGAAAAACAGTATCCGAATATTCGGTCCGTGACCGAATATTCGGATATTCGTTGCCATCCCTAATTTATATAAAAACTGGAATGCATTTGATATTAAGTTTTCATTATATAATCGTCAAGTGTTCATTCATCGTTCCTTACGTATCAAACTCCAGGCGCATGCTGTCTGAGTGATGTACACCATGTTGTTCGGATTTGCATAAATATTATGCACGTATGCTGACATTGGCTCTACCATCTTTGGACCATGGCAACTGATAATGAAACTCCAGCCGTATCTGTTGGATCCATTATTGTTGTTTACTGTATCGAGTCCTGAAAGGCTGTGCTAGTTTGTTCCATTCGAAGAAATCTGCGTGGATCAACACAACCAAGATACATTTTAGTTTGATAAGTGCAATATATTATGTAATTTTGTATTTTTTTGTCAGTTTTTATTAGATTGTGATATATAGTCTCTGACAATACGCTATGAATGAGCATATTCTTACATGCTATGCATCTTTAATTGTAATAATTGTTATGATGAATTGATGATGAGACTTAAATAAACCAATCAACTAAACTAAAACCGAAGTTCAAACTGATGGAATCCACGCCAGGAGATCAATCAGGGTAAACTAACCAGTGCACAAAGTTCAACACAATATCACCCGTACCATGCAAAAATATGTCCTGCGGCAAGCGTAGCTCCAGAGCAGTATGCGTATTAGTATTGTCAGGAGACACCGTGTACAATAATGACATCATGAAATCTCGTGTGAAATTATTCCGGACTGGGTATCTCCTCACCGGAATAAATTGCATACATTAATTTCCAGACGGTATATACACACGCTGAGTGGTAAAATACTTATCAATTCGTATAATTATAAAATAAAAGTAGGACTTATATACTCTGGCGTATGTATCTAGTTTGTGTCGGTTTCGAATTCTTGAACAGATAGAGTTTGTACGGTCGCGCCAAACTATGACGTCATTTCATTACAATTTTCCATGAGGATAGTTGTACAATGTCATATCGTATTTACTATTGCCTAGCCCTCAACCTAAGTAATTATATTATTTTATTGCATTTATATACAATAATAAATCATAAAGATTTGTAAATTCCTTAAACCGTATATTAGCCTAATGATCTTCAATATTCAATAGCTCGGTGAAACTAAGAACCTGTTCAACATTCAAAATATCTTAACACAAGTTTTTATCTAAGGTATACACTCAACTGCATTGTATGGAATTTCGTATATCGGAGTAGTTTATGCATTAGACATTCACTCCGAAAGTCAGTGGTTCGTGCCCACATAAGGGTTACGTGTTAACGTTTTTTTTTTAAATTATTCTTTCTTTATACTGGAGCTCTTTACGTCCGATGTTTAGTCCGATGTTTACATATATCAATTGTATGCCTTTTATGCCAAAATGCTAAACATGTCCAAATCTGTGAACAATACCCTTTAATACTCGGCTTCTTATTTTTGAATGGTTACAGGGGCGTTCCTAGGCATACGGCAGACCGCTCGTGCGTATAATTCAGTTTCAAACTTAAAAAAAGAAAACTCTTAAAATTCGAAAAATGCAATAAAAAGTGAGGGCTAAGGGGGTTAGGGGTATTATTATGTAAACAAGCAAACAAGACGTCCACTTTTAGAAAATAACAGTGTGTACAAAACACAACACAGTCTTAACTTCAAACATACGAAGTTAGGTATTTTTCACTGATGAGGGATAGTTATCACTGTGTAGACTTTACTCGTATTTTGACTGGGATGTCGCCATTCAATTTTTCGGGAACCAAATGGCAATATTGGGACACGGGTACCAGATTATGTACAATGGGGGCGGAACGCTTGTCTGGACTTGGAATCCTTAATGTATATCAAGGTGCCTGAACGTCCCGCCTGAACCACGTGACTTTTTCGGCTATGTGTGGGACAATCGGATGTAAACAAAACGTCGCTTCAGGTAACGTTTTTGATAATTTCTTCATTATTTCAAAACCATTTTCAAAAAAACAAAGACGAGTGCCCGGTCATTGTCAAAAGACACAACTTTGTAAAGTTTGCGCAAAGTTAATTAAATATTTTTTCCAAAAAGTGCAACCGCGTGTTTGAAAACACATGAAGTGAAATGCTATGTGTGGTATATTTTTTGTTCAATCAACAAAAACATTGATTATAATATTGTCGAGGGTTTAAAAAATAGGGCGGACATTGTTATTCATCATAGATAAGCTACTTACATTGTATGTTTGCGTAAATACATCTTATTCGGAGTGTGTGTATATAAATGGTATACTGCTATGTGTGGGACACATTTTTTAAATGCTATGTGTGGTATACAAGAATTTGCCCGTCAGTTCTGCATTTAATCTGAACACAGTTTTATAAGAATCTAGAACATAAACTTTAGTCTGTCCTGAAAATATATCAAATTAACCAAATGTTACATTATTGAATACTGAAGTAATCGTGTAATGATTTAACAATTTATGTTTAATTGAACATACTTTTTATAAAAGCAAACATGTTGTGTTGAAATATAATATTTCTTTGTTTTACTTATTGTCTTTAAATAAATATAATGATTGATATTTCTGCCTGATTATTGAATTTGGTCCATTTTTTAATGAATGACAAAGAAAATAAGAGCACATGCTTTAAAATGGATGTTACTTCTATTGTTTTTCAGACTTGAAAAGGATTAGTCGAAAGATCTGTAACGCTTTTAAGGTTCGAAGCTGTGTAAGAACTACATGAATACCATCAAACCACACGGAAGGTGATATGTGGCAAGTTAATCATCAAAACTACAGTGACAGAGACAGGGACCCCGCTTCATTCTTTGATGTTTATGGAAAGCTATTTCAACTAACTATGCAAACATACCATTTAACATGTATTTTTGCATAAGCAAAACAAAGTGTGTGTATTGATATGTGTGTATATTTATGGGTTTTGTATCTATGTTATTACTAAAATTGATTAGATGAATATAAAATCTGATTATGTGTGTAAATAAAACAGGTGTTTCATAACAAATAACAATTTAAATCCAATGATGCTTGTTTGTGGTCTATTCCAATATCATCTCCATATGAACATCTTCGAATCCAATAATGCTTGTTTGAGGTCTATTCCAATATTATCTCCATATGAATATCTTCAGTATATCAAAATAAACACGTCATTAATAATAACATTACTTTATAACTAGCATGCACATGTAACAATAGAAATAAAGGCACCAAATACATAAAGAAGTACATTAGTATTCACAAAGAAAGTGTAATCAGTCAATTTATGAATTTGCAAATCTTGCTATTCAAACATATGAATGCTCCAATTAAGTCATAACAAATGATCATCGCCAAAACGTCTTGACTTGTGGGGGTTATTATACCAACATACATATTGAATTGCATCAGTACTTCATTAACTCAAATTCAAATGAAATCTGAATAACTGAAAATAGTTTGAGATGTTTAATGAAAATATTATTCGCCCCGGTCATGAAAGGGCGCTGCAAGATCTAGTTACCACTGCACCAAGTAATTAAAATTAAATCATATAATGTTGTTCAATTTGGTGAAATGTCAAATTTTTATGTAATGTTTACTTTGATTGTTTTCTTTACCTGCAAAACTTGCACCATCTGGTAATAATACAAACAGTCATTTAAACTTTGGAACATTTACTATACACGTTTGTATATGACAACTTTTCATTGATCAAGATATCAGTACGTCTCTTGAAGGTGCTTCCAAAAATACTTTAATCTCCCTGAAAAGAGCAAAATACAAATGAAATAACCTGTTAAACTTAAAAAAATATAGCACGCGTGATATATCAGATAGCTCAATAGGATATAGATACAAATACATGATTTTCCAGAAAGAAATGTTTTTGATGATCCTAGTGTCTATTTGTTTAAAAATGCTGTATGATCTTTTTATGCTTATTTAATAACTATCGTTACAGTCAAAAATGCCTACACTATCCTGCTTAAAAACACACAACTAGCACTTTTTGTAGTTTTGTTGCAATACTATTTACATGACATCTTGCACAAACAATCCTTACGATTTTGTGTATTAAACAAGTGCATTAGTTGGCAGTAACAATTCACTGAACAGTCAACACTTTGTAACAATCAATTTTAAAGAAACAAACAAGAACAAGTTTGCCCAACGGAACTATTTTCCTGTCCGTGCGTGGGTGGCTTTGTGTTAGGAGATCCCCGACCGTGTTTTGACCTCTCTGCCACACTGTTCGCAAACAAATGGCATTCTAAAAGTAAACAAAATATGAATATAAGTTATCGACAATCATGATAATTTTGAGTAACATGAACGTAGGATTATCATATTTAAGGCGCGTAAAACACTACCAACAATGTTTATTGACCAACTTTTGTTATTCAGACAGACTTTAAATATTATTGACGTTAATGTCAATCTTTCGATTCTCTTGTTTAGTTTGCATACCACACATAGCATTTAAACAAAATTGTCCCACACATAGCATCATTACATTTTCATACACACACTCCGAATAAAATGTATTTGCGCAAACATACAATGTATGTAGCTTCTCTATGAAGAATTACAATGTCCGCCCTATTTTCTAAACCCTCGACAACATTGTAATCAACGTTTTTGTTGATCGAATAAAAAATATACCACACATAGCATTTCACTTCGTGTGTTTTCTAGCACGCGGTTGCACTTTTTGGAAAAAATACTTAATTAATTTAGCGCAAACTTACTAAAGTTGTGTCTTTTGACAATGACCGGGCACTCGTCTTTGTTTTTTTGAAAATGGTTTTGAAATAATGAAGAAATTATCAAAAACGTTACCTGAAGCGACGTTTTGTTTACATCCGATTGTCCCACACATAGCCGAAAAAGTCACGTGGTTCAGGCACCTTGTATATAGGGAAACAGAAATGAATGCTGAGCATGTTTTCGACATTATTGCACAAAGGAAAGATCGAAGATTAGCATTACTTTTCAGGGTGTAGTATTTTACATACAAGTAGACCAGTGTTTTATGTGAAATTAGAGGATGTTTTCTTTTGAATGAAGTACACGCAGTCCAAACTGGTTTTAGTGAACGAGTTAAATAAACGTTTAGTATGCTCGCTCAAGACTCGGCGGGCATGCTGTTGTTTCATTCAAAGAATGTTTCTTTTACAGTTTATTCAAAAACGAATTTAATTTTCTGTTAACAAAATACTCCATATAAAATCGGTTACAGCATAAAATAATGACGGGCTTAGTTTTTGGCGCCACTTTGCACCAGATTTGACGACTCCAAAACAAATACACGCGCCGTGCGCGTGACACTACCTTTTTACAGAGTAGCAACAAATACACGGACATCGGAGACGTTTCCATTGAAAAAATGCTAAATTCTTACTTTTGTAGACGAAGAAATTGAGGAATAAAATTGCAAAATTTCGCCGAAAGATAACAATAAAACGCTCCTTCTGCAATGAAATCCAACATTTTCTAGGGGAGGAAGAGTAAAAAAAATTCCTCACATTTACATACTCATTCCCTCGCAGGCATAGGCTTCTTGATTTAAAACCTTGACACTCAAACTGAATAGATTATGGCCAAAAGTATATTTGCAGTTGGCAATGTTTATCGAAAATATTTATTTTTCTCATTTTTCTTCAAGCTTAAATTCGAGGATAAACATTGCCAAAATGTGCCTGAAATGAATCACCAAATTACAACTTTTGCAAAGAAATTTCCAAAATTGTCAAGGGGAGGACCCCATACTCCCGCCAGCAATAGAGTTGAACACCCTCACACACATATGACACTACGGATCCAGTCTCGCTCGCAATAAGGCTTCTTGATTTTTAAGCATGACACTTTAATTAAGCAAATAAATTGTGGTCGAAGGTAAATTTGCTGTTGACAATGAAATTAAATATTTTTTTTCCTTTTATCGGTCTTTTCTAAGCAAGAAATAGGTGAATAAAATTGCTAAAACGTGGCTGAAAGATCACACCAAAACGCACCATCTGCAATAAATTTTCCAATCTTATCTTGAGGGAGAACCCCCACAGCAGGTGGGGAGACCTCCCGCACCTACACCCCACTCGCAGCTTCGTTGCTCGATCGTGCGTATAGCTCAAATAGCCTCAGGAACGCCCCTGGATTATTCAACGTAGGTAATACTTATTATGTATAAGCTTTTGTAAGCTTTGTATTATACATTATATATACATATATACGCAAAGTTTATTTCAATGTAACTTTGCGTTTGTAGTTTGGGTATGTAATCTTTTAAGGAACATTTTTATTGTCTGATGTAGTAAAAACTAATTATCTCGTTTTAAAATACTGATTATTCAAGTAATCAGAGCACTAACATTATCCGTTGAGTTATGCATAGAAATACTAGATAACATACAAGTAAATACATATAAATACATATATTGCAATAGGCCGTATATGAGCAACGAACTGACCGCAAACGCTATGCTGGTGCAATTATTTCATTTGTGCAATTATTTCAATGGCATTTTTCATAAACTTAGGCTATTACTTCATTTGTGTTTGTTTTTGTATGCATGTTATGCCCGGCACTAAATATGCATTCGGTAACTTGCCTTAAATAAACGAATACCGTATCATATCAATAACATTCCCCATGCAAGCAAGTATTGCTCGATTTGACAGCTCAGGTTCTAATAAAAGGTACCCCGGGCATTTAAAGCATACTACAATGAACCCGGAGTATGGAAAATATGCGAAAAAGTATCCCTGGATGTTTCCGGATGCTTTAAAGATTAAATTCCGTTCCAGTGCAATATACTTAAGAATATTCCGCTGTACTTTAAAGTAGTTTTATGATCCGACAACGACTAATTAAGGACAATGAGTTATGGAGTTTCAGCGTTACAGTGTACACATGCCTTGAACATTCGGCCATACGGACTGTTATATATAGGCATCCTAAGATTGTCAAAACACATAACGACAATAACTGACACATTCTAAATTACTAAATCCTTTCGCGTTTGCATCTGTCAGGCAAATGCAGGCAAGAGATTAAATATAAGGCATGTAATATCATAAAGTAGTCACATACTGAATTTGTTAAAATCATGTTCTTAGGGTTGATATCATGTCCCTTAGGTCAACATTGGTCCAGCCTTGGAGTTTGTGTGTGAATTGTTTTATATGGGCCAATAGTATAATTAATGTATAACAATTAATTACCACAAAGTACACAGCTTTGATAGTTGGTACTTTTCATTAAACTTGTGTTCTTAATATAGTGATGATTACGTTTAGAAAGATTTAAGTTTTGTGACTAGATAAAATCTTTGATCATTTAACATTACTATTTGTTTTTGAATCTTTTGAACTTTGAACAATAAATGGGTAAATGCACTGATCGTTAACTATATGAGACCTACCTATTTTTACAATTTTATAAAAAGATATCTATGTTATTTTATTTCTATCAAAGGTTATGTGAATTTTAAGTGGTTGTTGACTATCAACTTCGCCTCTGTGGACAGCCATTCCACAACTCTATGCTGTGCTCTGCCATATGTTCAGTTTGTATGCGTCCCTCATGAACAAGCATTTCCCATTCGTAAACCCACATAACAAAGTAAAGACGGATTGTGGCAGGTTGATATACTGATAACACCATGGACGTCTCTCTGTCTGTCTGTCCGTCTATTCGTCTGTCCCGAGACACACCATTGTCCTACGGCATTCTCCTAAACTTGACAACATAAATCATTCGAAATTATTCACCATGCTACTAACGTGTGCATTTAATGATTTTATTGTCCATTGAACATTGCAAACGGAAAGCTCTCCTTTCAACATAGATATTGTATATATAATGCTACACATATAATATGACTTGCGGGATCAGAGGTGGGTGGGGGATATTCTAAGTCTCTTATGTGAACAAAATCGTTGTTAACGTTTTTTATACAGAAATTGCTATGTATTTTGTTAAATTAATTTTCTCTGCAATAAGTTGCAGTTAATGTTACTGTAAATTTGACTTATTATGCAAAATTTACATGCTTAATTTTGTTCTTTTATTTCATTTTTTGAGCATATACTTTTCAATACTCACACAATAATGATTGTATCCCTATTTGTATAACATTTATATATGTTATTGAATTTTTAAGATAATCACATGTTTGTAAACATAACTTTGTTGATTTGTGTTACCGTATAAACACAAATTAAGATAAATATCTTCATCTATGAATAATCATCTGCGCTTATTTTCAATTTAAACTACGACAACCAATTTGAAGGTTGTTGAACAGTACAACAACTGAAACAAGAAATGCCTTCCAGATGAATGGCGTGATTTATCTCGATGTATCATTTTTCCACATTAATATATTAGTAATATGAAATAGGACCAACATGCTTGGTATCATGGCGTCCCCAACTTCATATTTTGTAGAAACTATAAGAAAACGTTTCGGTTCCAAAATTATGTTCAGATAGACTTAAAAGGAAAGCCTACATAACAACACTAAACAACAACAATATTATTAAAACGGAGATCATCAGATTTGCATTCAATGTCGATAATGTGTACCGTAATACTAATCACAAATCAATGCATTAAAGTCAAAATACTTTATTCACAATAATATAATTCTATGATAAATTCAAAACCTAACCAAAGAAAGAAAAGCAAAGATTAATTCTAAAGGTGAATCCGATGCAATACACTAATTTTTGACACGCTATATATATTATTGTTAAGCGTTTGTTTACCCCATGACCCTCGCCTGTCGTCGCTTTATTGTCCCTAAGGTATGTATTTCTCGCTATTCTTTGACATATGACATATTATCCAGGCGGAATTTATGTCACTATACGCGTAAGTATCCGTTTGAGTTGACATATCCATTTTTGCATCTACTGCTAGATGTCATCTCGGAATGTCGCTTCTCAACTTGTTGTGTATGTTTTCGCGTGTCACGTTTTTTCTATATTTTCCGTTCATGACGTACCGTATGGTGAAATTCTAATTGCGTATTTTGTTTCCGTTATGAAATGCGACATACCTTTTTTGTCTGTTCTCATTTTAATTATTATTTGTATTTATTTGGTTATAATACTGGTTTATTACTTGTTTTTCGTTATTTTTATTATGAGGTATATTTCTTAAATTTGAAGTACATTTATTCCTATAAAATGTCGCTATGTTACGTTACAAATGGAAGTGAATTAAATTACATATTTGATCAATGTAAATGACTTGTTCTTGCATATAGATGACAATTTATGATACAATAACAGTTGCTTAGAGCATTGATGCAAAAACAAACCTAGAAAAACTCCATATTGGTTGCATCTGGGCATGTTTCATATATGTTCCAATGGCTCGAATATCATCTTGACCATGGTGGGACGCCATATGAATGCACTGTCAACCTTACAGCGTTGAAGATCATAAACTGAAAATTGAATGTGCATGCAAAGACTGTATTGTACTTTGACTAATGCTATGTAGTTGCATGAAATAGACTGTATTCATGATACTAATACTAATACTGTACTAATTTTATGGAAAAATATGTTTAATGATTGTCATTTAGCCTTCACGTTTAATATATATCGCATTGTGTTTAATGTGTACACCGTCTGGAAACAGGTGCATGTTAACTGAGTTTTCATAAGAGAAATGTGAACGTTAAATTTACGAACAAAAGTTGTTGTTTGAAAGTCTATAAATATTTTTTATGGTCAATATCTGTTGCAAAAAGTGTTTATTTAACAAAATGTGGACGTCTATGTCTACCGTGAAGTAGGCATGTATCATAACAATTATTCAAATCGATTTTTATTGTCCGTGTCGATTAATAAAAAAACTATGATACCTCTTATTATCAGTTATCATTTATATTATCAGTATCGTCGTCAATTGTTCAACAATCGTTCCGTACGTATGAATATCCAGACAGATGATGCATGAGTAAAATACATCACGATGTTTGGATTTGCATAAATATCATGAAATTATGCTGACATTGGCTGTAATATCTTTGGACAGTTGTAACTGATAATGGAACCCCAGTCTAAATGTGGGATCCCGGGTTGTTGTTTCCTGTATCAAGTACCGCTAGTCTGTGTTAGTTTGGGAGTTTAGAAGGACCTGTGTGGATTACTACAATTTAAGTTCAAACGGATGGAATCCACGCCAGGAGATCAATCAGGGTAAACTAAACATTGCACAAAACACAATACATTATTGATACCGTGCCAAGCGAAAATGTGTAATGCGGCTAAGGTAGCTCCAGAACAGTATGCACACTAGTATCGTCAGGAGCTACCATGTTCATTAATGACATCGTGAAACCTCGTCTGACTTTATTGCGAACTGGGTAGCTCCTGACCAGAATGCGCGAATGCATCTGTATTTCATTGGTGCATTACGGCGAACAAATTGCATAAATTAATTCCAGACAGTATATACACGCTGGAAAGCAAAATACTATTCAAATAATAAAATTACAAAATAAACTTAGGATTTAAATACTCTGGTGTATGAATTTAGTTTGTTTCGATTTCGAATCTTTGAACGGAAAGATTTTATTATGGTCGCACCAAACTATGACGTTCTTTCAATACTATTTGCCGTGAGGTTAGTGGTACATTTTCATAACTTAACTACTATTGCCTAGTCCTCAATCTAGAGAAACACATTATTTTGTTAGATTTACAATGTATATACAATACTTAATCATAAAGTTTTGTAACATCCTTAAACCGTATAATAACCCTATGAACTACACTATGAAAGTACTCTGTGCTGCTACGAACCAGTTCAACATTTAAAACATCTGAATAGTATTAGTTTATATTAAATTTATTGTAGAGGCCAATAACTTAACTCAAACTGCCGTCTAGCATATTATGGGAAAGCCTATATAAAAACTCCAATGAATAACCCATTTCACGCATTAAATATAAGACTCAACTAAATTTTTACTCTTTATTATAGGACCATATATTATTAAAAAAATGTTTCTGGCATATAATGTCCGGACTTCAAGCAGCTCGGGCCACCTGCGAACATGGCAAGCCCAAACTAACTGCAAATAACTTACTGCACAAATAAATTGTATATGGATGCTGACTCCGGGCGACGGCAACCAGCATTCCCTTCAAAATCATATTTCCCCAAACAAATGTGCCAGATAAAAAGCGTCAATGCGGCACTGATTGCCATATGGCCACCCAATAACGCTGTCCTCTCGAAACCGGCTGGACCAGCGATGATGGGTGGCCATTGCCAAATAACTTTGGCAGCAGGGCGGATGGACGCATGCTTGGAGTCGGAAGATGTAAACTGTAATTAAAAGGCAAATATATGCAAACAAACTAACTGCAAATAACTAATTTTTTACTCAATAGCCACACCAACATACAAAATGGTTAGATTTAAATTTGTAAGAAACCCCTTAATTCGTTCATCTGGAACTTCAGTATTGCATTGGTTTATTATGCATTATAAATTGTTCAAGCCCTGCAGACACATTAGTAAAAATAAAAAAAATGTCTGTTCCCAGGGTTGACAAGTGGACTCCACTCCGTCATTCTCAAACAATTGGTCAAATTTTTCTAAGTCTGAGTTGGCAAAGTAATGCCCTCCACATGCCAAAGCCCCAGTTGATATATAACTATTAAGGCCCTTTCTTGCCTTGTCCATAGTAACTTTATTAGCAGACTATCTTCAATTTGACCTTGGAAGCACTGCAGACCATACAATGTTAACACTTGGCAATTTTGCCAGTATAGCCTTGTATAGCTCTTCAATCAATTTACGAAGGTCCATCAGTGACGACGACCAAGATTATAACCGCCAAAATGTAGCACGATATAGTCGGGAGTATGTCCCACATTGGCAAGCAAAATACAATTTTCTTTGATTCTGCGAATGTTAACACACTGTACCTTTGCCACCAGATGATGTTGGGTTCAAGGAGGAGGTTGGCCCCTTTCCGGTCGTTATCTTGCTGCTATGAATGCGTTCTTGATTATTGATGAGCCCAGTATCCAGTTTGTTAGTTAAACTAACCTATCTTAATGAACTGAACTTTTTAATGGTAGTTATTTATTAAGCTGGGCATGACAACAGGAACAGGACGAACATATGATTGTTATGCATTTGAGGCCCTTGTGCCTGCCTTTTTAATGATCTATTCTGAATAGCCTAGCTTGGAAGCAGCTTCAGTTGCTGCTCAAATTCTAAAGGGTTGGATTTGTAAGAACCATAAATCAGACTCAAAAAAGAAACCGTTCTTTTAAGAATAGCAGAAAATTGGTAACGAGTAATTGGTTGTTTGTTAATGTGCAAAAACAAGGGGCAAGGCCTTAGAGGACGAATACACTTTTTGGGCAAAATTCTCTGTTTGACCTAGTAACTTTAAGCGCTACCCCTTTGCCCAACTGATCAGTTTTTGAATGCCGGATCAAAATGATTACCCCATAATGACCAAATTGGTAATATTCTATCGCCAACACCGCTGCCTGTAAATTACTATCACCTTGTTTAGGAACAGCTACCTCGCCAACTCTTAGAAAACCGAAAAACGCTAGCATACAAGCTGCCGTGAACAGTGTTGCTTCGTAGACACTGGAGCACACAATATTAAGTTTTCTTATTATCATTTTCAGTAATGAAAGGGTAATTGGTAGCCTATTATCGCGTGTTATCTGATATGTTTGCATTCCTTCCACCATTTCTAATAGGACCCCAAAAGCCATAATGCCAACAAAACAGGGAGCATCTCTAAAAATGTTACATCATTCTGATAAAATAGGTTGGCCTTGCCATTGAACAGGCCATGGGCAATAGGCACATTAAAAACCACAGCAGAGTAGCACCACCTGCACTATCAGTGTAAAAATGAATGACAGAGTTTTCCAACCATATATTATATGGAAAATGTACAACCCCATTACAAACTTCATTAAATTGTCTTCCCTCATTTCAACATTAACCCTTATCTTATGATATGACTTTTTTAAGCAACACATAGCATCATAAAATCTGCGTAAGATTGCCCTGCTTGCTCTTACAGCTTGACTACAAAAACTCAACTTCCCAGTCAAAGACTGCAATTCTTTTAACGTTAGTCTCTTTTTACCTAGACAATCGTGCAAAAGCTTCAAAAGTTCTTCCACTTTTTCGACACGTACTCTAACAGTCATTTTGCCAGTGTAAAATTCCAGGCCTTAACATGTCAGTACTGTTGTGGGACCGACCGACTTTTTCACCGCAACTGGGACTCCTATTTTACTACATACTTCCTCAAAAGAAGAGACTAGCATGTTACAATTATTCGACTTAACTGTACTTCCGAAGATAAAGTCGTCCAAATAATGATCTAAAGTTTGAATTAAAATTTTAAAATTAACCAGCCAATGTATAAAATTGGAGAATGATTCGAACAATACCGGAGCTATCGATAAACCCATTGGTAAGCAACATAATAATGGTTGTTGAAATTAAGACCCATCAAGTGAAAGTCCACTGAGTATAAAGGCAATAATCGGAAAGCCGCTTTAATATCTCTTTTTGCCATACGTGCGGACGTACCTAAACTTAATAAAATGTCAGCCACTTTGTCAAATGATGTGTATTTAACAAAAATATAAAAAAACTAAAATCATCATTGACTTGAACCATTGGGGTACGACAGGTGTGTGATTAACCCCCAACCCCCGTCTGGCTTCTCTAAAATGTCTAATGGACTTTCTTTTAAATTGGAAAATTGGTGGGAGTTTGAAAGGACCTGAAATTCTACCTTAGGAAATATCTTTGTCAAGCTCTTTTGGACTTCTGAAAATTGCACTTTTGTTGAAACCAAATTATTCGCCGAAGAACCTAGATTTGATCCCTTATAACCCAGCTTAAAACTTTGCTTGAAGCTATAACTGAGCACAGAAGCAACTTTTTTATTAGGATATAACTGGATATATGTATACATCTTAACAACATTGATTGGCAACTTGCCAAGAGACCAAACTGAAATATTAGTTTATTAGTATGAGTATTAGAACCTAGATGGGCCTCGAAGCCCCCCTGAATTGGGCCTCTAGGCCGGACCGTGTAGGCCCTAGGCCTGTACGAGGTGTATGTGACAGCCCCTTTGACAGACCGTCCCGCCAAGGAACTGGTGTTGCGAGGCCTGAGCTGACATACCCTGAAAGCATGGTCGGAACCACAAATCAGACAAGCATGTTTGTAATTGCAAACTGACCGTAAGCATCCGCTTAAATTGAAATCGTAGCATTTTCTTACAAAATTCCCTGTATCAACTGGCTGCCTTTGAGGCCCCATACACAACAGCCAAAGGTTCATATCAAGCATAGCTCATTCTGTTGACCGTACGATCTTAAACCATCGGTAAGTCTTGTTTCCCCCAGCCTTTTAGTATGAATATGCTTGAAGAGATCATGCATTTTGACAGGATGAGCATTTAAATAGATGCTTGAGAAAATGAGCAATGCATAAGTCCATTTGGCTATATCCACAATCTTTTGTTTTGTATTTGGCTTTACCACCAATTCACCCGAATTGCTCAAAATCAAATGTTTTTCTATATCTTCTGGAGCTACAGGGGCCTCCAACAAACTTGCCAGATCCACATATTGTGATTATATTATGTTTTCTTTAATTGACTGAGGAACATGATCTTCTACAGCCGACTGAAAACTAGGAAGCGTGCATGAATACAAATTATGTTCATTAAAACTATTACCCGATTGAATAGCCATACCTGGCTGGCTAGCTGCAGGCTGATGTATAGGCGGCATCTGGTGGTCCGGTTGTTGGCAGAGGCAGCTGGTCGGGCTGGCGGCTGTGAGGCAGCTGGTTGGGAAATAACTGGCCGGGTTGTTGGTTTTGAGACAGCTGGCCGTGTTGATGGCTGGATATGGGAGGCAGCTGGCCGGGCTGTTGGGTGGAAGGCAGCTGGTCTGACATTTGGGTGGAAACAGCTTGCGGGGTTGTTGGTTGGAGCCATGTAGGTTTCGGCTGGCCTGCTGGTGTGGTTCTCCAGAAGGACGGCGCCTTGTCCGGTTGCCTGTGGGAGGCAGCTGGCTCGGCTGTTTGGTGGGATACAGCTGGTCCGGCATTTGGGTGGAAGGCAGCTGGCGGGACTGTTGGCTTGGGCCAAGTAGATTTTTGCTGGGCTGCTAGTGTGGTTTTACCGATGGACGGCGCTTTTTACGGTTTCGCGTTTCCATGTAGGTAATAACAAATAAACAATAAAGATAACAAGTAAATACCGAAAACAGCCGTAACTGGCTTATAGGTAACACAGCATAATACTGCAACAAAACATTTTGGGATTTTCTACATATGAACTAAAAGTTGTCCTAATAAACTGTCTTGCTAACTATAAAATACATGCGCCATAAGACAACCTCTTAACTGCACAAAGTACCGACTATTTTCGCACTGTGTAAGTTTCCTTTACTATAGTTACGTAAAAGACCAACATTCATTTAAATTGAAGTGTTTACCCTGATAAAGCTGAACATAGTGCCAACCCTAATTGAAACTGAAGCAACACACTTGAAATTGAATTAATACAGCTAAATATATTTGACATTTTTGTGCTCACAAAGGAAAAAATATGTTTAACAAGCCCCGGGATTTATTTGAATAAATACAGCTAAATATATTTGACATTTTTGTGCTCACAAAGGAAGAAATATGTTAAATAAGCCACGGGATTTATATGTTTAGCTTGAAATATACCCTCTTACAGCAACTAATTCAAACATTAGACTATTTTCAGTAAATATTCTTACATGGTTATTTCACTGAATACATGAATACATATAAACTTCGTTTTCTCATAACGCTTGAATTGATTTTTGCCCTTAAGACTATTGATAAGGTAAGTCGCCATGTGACCGTGCCACTGTTTCACCACCATCGATGCCACTCAGAAAATACAGAAAATCCATAATATACAGCCCCGTAAATACAGCATCCATCATAAAGATCCAAAGAATTGCAAAGAAAGACACTTTAACTTCCTGCTTCTAACTTTATTTTACAGATTTAATAAACGTTTACTTAATTAGATAAGAAATAATTTGAAGGAGAAAAATTACAATCTTTTGCTTGTGTCGATAACGATAAGAAATAAATTGTATTTTGTAAAATTCACTACTTTAACATTCGGTTACTAAGCACCAACAATAAGGAAAATGACAATACCAGCCCAGCAGAGTGGCCCAACAATAAATAGGTCTATTATTTAAAACAAATATCTGCGAATCAATGTTTTTGTTTTAAAATAAGGTCCAGTTCCATTGATTAAGAAAATTCTTTTTATTGATTAAGTAGCCTTTAGGCGGACAAATCAAGTGTTTATTGTACACAACTAATTTAGAGCATAGTTTGGATTATCAAGTTTATTATGCTTACATTTTGTCCTTTCACTTTATTAGTATATTTTGAATTTGGACCTGACTTTACGGACATACTTTATACAATTGTTGTAAATATATAATGTGTTAACACTAATAATATACATGTATATTCATTTTCGTCGCTACAAGACATTGACAAACTTAAAAACTGCTTTACAATTATCCTGTACTTTATTTTAAGAGAAAAAAACATTCTAGTTATTAATTTCTTGTGTCACATCGGAATGTGAATAACATTAACATCTTGTGTCTAATGTAATATACCAAAATATCATGATTCATTTGAAATGCCATACAAAGTTTCATATCGTACGCATTTTCAAAATTTATTTTGACAGAAACAATTATACTAATGTGAAATGCCAACTCAAACGTACGTAAGACGGACTCAGTTTACCATGCTGATTACCAGATCCTTGATTCGGACAAGCAAATGGACGTTTTAGTTTCCATGTACACGAATACGCATTTATTTGGGATGGCACTTACCGGACATGCATCAAACGTGAAGCAAGTTATACGGTAATGAAAATGTTCAATTCTTTAAACCTGAAAAAATGTTTGCAGTGGCTTGTAACATGAAGCTAGATTTGAATTTTTATCATCCTTTTATCATCCTAATTGGTGGCTAGATATTTATGCCAAAAGGAAGACGTCTATTGATTTCAAAGGTAACAAGGGACTGTGACATATAATTTTATTCTATATTTTACGTTGACATTATATTTTGGGCTTAAATTGTTTTGTTTGTCATGTTGACAAATATATATGATAGTATAGTTTCTAGATAATGCTTTCACATACAATCAGAAAAATATGTATACCATTGTCAAAACATAATATGTATATTACTTTTTAAAACAGTAGGAAAGAGTTCAAAGTCACAGGGAACTTTACCATATTATTCGTTTCTGCTCAATATTTAACGAAACACTTTGACTTACTGGTCCTTAATGGTACGTGTACGTCTTACATTGTAGCAAAAGAAAACAACTATCAACATTTACGTCAAGAGATCAAAGATTAAGATAATATGGGGATTCTTGTAACAATTTTTTTTATTGGAATTTGTTTTCTTCATGACACAAATTTAACTGATAAACTAGGGAAAGCTTTGACATATGATTTTCCAAGTTAATGTCACGGTTACTCAGAAGGAAAGGGCTAAGCCTTGTCGTTAACTTTCAAAAATTATTGTTTAAAAGATTTTCAATATTTTGTGGTGAATATCTGTTGCATTTCAGTATCCATTTTACTTAATGTGGACGTCTATGTTTAACGTGCGATAGGAAAGTAGCATAACAATTATTAATATCGATTTTTATTGTCCGTGTTGATTTATATAAAAACTGGAATGCATTTGATATTAAGTTTTCATTATATAATCGTCAAGTGCTCATTCATCGTTCCGTACGTATCAAACTCCAGGCGCATGCTGTCTGAGTGATGTACACCATGTTGTTCGGATTTGCATAAATATTATGCACGTATGCTGACATTGGCTCTACCATCTTTGGACCATGGTAACTGATCATGAAACTCCAGCCGTATCTGTTGGATCCATTATTGTTGTTTATTGTTTCGAGTCCTGAAAGACTCTGCTAGTTTGTTCCATTCGAAGAAATCTGGCTGGATCAACACAACCAAGATACATTTTAGTTTGATTTGTGCAAAATATTATGTAATTTTGTATTTGTTGTCAGTTTTTATTAGATTGTGATATATAGTCTCTGACAATACGCTAAGAATGAGTATATTCTTACATGCTATGCATCTTTAATTGTAATAATTGTTATGATGAATTGATGATGAGACTTATATAAACTAATAAACTAAATTAAAACCGAAGTTCAAACTGATGGAATCCACGCCAGGAGATCAATCAGTGTAAACTAACCAGTGCACAAAGCTCAACACAATATCACCCGTACCATGCAAAAATGTGTCCTGCGGCAAGCGTAGCTCCGGAACAGAGTGCACACTAGTATCGTCAGGAGCTACCATGTCCATTAATGACATCATGAAATCTCGTGTGAAATTATTTCGGACTGGGTATTTCCTCACTAGAATAAATTGCATACATTAATTTCCAGACAGTATATACACACGCTGAGTGGTAAAATACTATTCAACTCTTATAATTACAAAATAAAAGTAGGACCTGTATACTCTGGCGTATGTATCTTGTTTGTGTCGGTTTTGAATCCTTGAACAGATAGAGTTTGTACGGTCGCGCCAAACTATGACGTCCTTTCATTACAATTGTCCGTGAGGATAGTTGTACACTGTCATATCGTATTTACTATTGCCTAGCCCTCAACCTAAGTAACTATATTATTTTATTGCATTTATATACAATAATAATCATAAAGATTTGTAAATTCCTTAAACCGTATATTAGCCTAATGATTTTCAATATTCAATAGCTCGGTGAAACTAAGAACCTGTTCAACATTTAAAATATCTTAACACTATAAGTTTATATTATATATATTTTCAATAATAATATCTGCGAATGAATATATTTGTTTTAAAATAAGATAAATAAAAAAACTGCTTTAAACTGACCCTGTAAGTTTAGTTTATAAAACTTTAGAGAAAAAACATTCCGCTTCTTAATGTCTTGTGTCACATTGAAATGTGGATAACATTAGCATCTTTTGTCGAATATAATTTACCAAAAATCTTCATTAATTTGAAATGCCAAACAAAGTGTCATAACGGTCGCATTTTCAAAAAAAATTATTGACAGAAACAATTATTCTTATGTGAAATGCCAACTCAAACGAACTTAAGACGGGCTCAGTTTACCCTGCTGATTACCAGATCCTGGATTCGGACAAGCAAATAGACGTATTAGTTTCCATGTACACGAATACGCATTTACTATGCATGAAAATTATTGTGTAATGAACAATAATATTAACTACAGTCAACTACATGGAATATTGTGTTTTTTCATATAAGTTTTTCATAGTATAGATATCAATATACACATATAAGGTTGAACATACAATATATCATTTATAAGAACGCTATTTGTTATCAGGTTTTGTTCCGCCGAAGTTACTGATACCATGAATAAGATAAACTTATTTATGAATGAACACTCTGTGCGCATAACTCTTTGCATTTCTCCGCAGTTTCAATATTCAAGGGCATAATTAATGCATAAAATAGCAAAGTTACATGTTCATACTTGCGAATTTGAAGTACGATTTAAAAGTGTATTGATTATACATGCTCATATCAATGTAGACTTATCATGATCTTGACATTCAATCACGAATATTGTAACTTTCGGCTATGCATGTTGATTTGGTGTACATCGTGACCGCAATAAAATAATTTTATTTCAGTGGCCTTGTGATTCTTTCGACATATACATCTCAGATATCATTTGTATGCACTATTTGCTTGTTGGACATGGTATCGACGCAATCGCGTTAAAACTAACAATACTTGCAAATCTGAAATCTTCCGGAGCTATAATGAAGAAAGAAATGAAAATTATTCTGTTTGTACTTAGTCTCGCCGTGATATCATTGGCAGCGGAACCCGCATGCCCTTCGTGCTCAAAATACCATTACGAGGAGATGCTGTTGGAGCGAGTTCTCCGCAATGAACTTGCCTTGGAACATACGCTAACAAAAATCAAGGAAACTAATACCAATGTCGTGGACGCATTGAAGAAGCTTCAAGATGAAAACAATAAAGTCAACACTGCTATTGAATTAATGGAACGTAAGGAGATTTTAATGGAAGCAACATTGGACGATTCTGTAAAAACAGCTTTGAAAAACGTGTCTGAATCTCTGACTCACATCCTTACTGAATCAGGACGGGCGATCAAAGAAATGGAAAGCAAAGTGGAGCGTTTTAAAGGTAAAATGGAAAGGCATACTTGAAGTATTCAAAACATAGATACTTAGTTAAAAGTTGTCATATTGCATTATTTCGTTTAAGCATGTAATTCAAAACTTAAAAAAAATATTATGAATCACATGATTGTGTATTTGTGACATTATATATATACTATAAGAATCTTTCGTATGCTTTTAATCACGTAATGCATTTCGATTTTCAAATATTTGAAATTTTAAACAGACATTTGTTATAAATAATATTTTTCATAACATTTTTTAAACAAATGAAATAAGTTTATAACCAAACGAAATACCAAAAATAAATTTTATCTAACGGCATAAAGCACCAATACTTTTTATTGTAACATTAACTAGTATGCATACATATAAAAATAAAGCCTGATTATAGGCAACTGGTTGGTGGATAACTGAAACTAATTACAGTAAAAATTAAAAACTTAAGCGCCTTTGAACTTTGGATATTAAACGATTCCGCAAAAAAGCAATGTGTAAACGTTTATGTTTCAGGAGATCTGAAGACCCCAACAATACAGTTTCGTGCCCAGCTCGCCTGGGAACATGTGAACAATGTGAACACCGGTCATAATGTAGTGTTTACACGAGTAGAAGTCAACGAAGGTCAAGGCTATGACAAAGAAACAGGAAAGTTCACCGCCTCTGTTGCCGGTCTATACAACTTCGCTGTCCACTATTGCACTCAGGGTTCGCACTATGTTTACCTGGAGATTGTACACAACGGCAAGTCTCTACAGATATCATCTAACTATGGGGCTGACGGAGCAATCCAGTGCTCTTCACTGCAGGCCTATGTCGAGATGGTCATGGCTGACGTTGTCTGGGTGCGAAGTACCGCTACAAGTTACTTTTATCATGATGACAATCATCGGTCAACTCAATTTTCTGGAGTACTGATTCGTGCGTGAAATCCGAATGACGTTTATATGTAATATTGTATGGAGCTTGTTTCGGAATTTGTTTTATTTTGTTAGCATATAAAAATCAAGTTTTGTATCAAATGAAACTTTTGAATGTGTATATTATGATTTTTTTCCAATTGCAAATAAGTTATTTTTGTTTAAGTATAAAATAATAACAAAACCTCATGTCTACACGTTTCTTATGCTTCTCACTACCGAAGGTATTGTAAGATTCTAATTGCTATTTCCGTCATTAAAAACAATCTGTTTGTATAATTTCTTTTTGTTAACAATTACATTTCACTTAGAAGTGTAGGTTTAATATTCGTCTTTCTATTGCTAAACAAACATTCAATTTTGTAAATAATTAGTGCGTATAAGCTTGTATAATAAGCATGTGATTCGAGTATTAATTATATACGAGTCAACATAAACTATTGAAGTCTAGATGTGCTTATTTTCTTGGAATTAACATGCTTCCGACCTGGTCTATTGAGCATAAAACACGTTTGTTTTCAGATTTTGTAAAACTTATTATCTCGTTTTCAAATATTAAAATTGCAAGAATTACATATTAAGAGCGCCAAGAATATCCGTGTAGTAATACTTCGAAAAAATAGAGGACATACATTTGACTCGACACCATCATGAACTACCGTTAAATGGGCTTCCTACAGACCACAAACGCTGCGATGATGCTAGTTTTTGTTTCTATTTTTAAACTTAGGTCTATACTTATTTATGTTTGTTGATGCTGTGTGTACATGTAATGTCCAGTATTGCATGGGCAATCGTTCACTATTCTTCATTTAACGACTAGCGGATGTTATCATCGATTTATATTCTAACGATATTGCTCATTGGTACTTATCGCCTCTGTCACTACTTAGATAATACCCGGGACACGGAAAATTTACTTTAAGGTACTTCTGAGTAAGGCCGGTTACTATTAAGCGTATTTCATGTACCCAGGTTAAAATTGCAGTAAACATAAGAGTACAATGATACGTTATTTCGACATCGATCAATTGAGCTCAAGAATTTCGAGAGTTGCAGTGTTCTTTTATACAATAGCCGTACCAACTCGGAAATTCGGTATGCTACAAAACCTTTACTGTGCTCTTTATACTTTATATACTACTCTAGTATATGATATTGAGTGCGTATAATTGTGAAGGTACAGACAGAATGCATATGGTGCCTATATGATTTGGACACACCATCTAAAGCAGTCGGAAAGACTAACGGTTTCAGAAAACAATGGTTATAAAGTCGGTAAGTTAGTGCAGCCTTTCGTATTATTGAATGTGTTTGTAACCTGGAATTCGTACTTGTATGTTAAGATAAAGTCTATGAACAATACATCTTCATTAGTGTCGTCACTGGGGGATCGCTGCAAGTAAATATGTACGCCAGGTTATAGTCACATATTTATGTAATCCTTGGTGAGGGAAATCATTTATAAGAGAGGCATACACGAGATTTGATTACCATGAGAACGTTTGTCGATACTGTCATTGTTATGATGCGAGGTTTGTTTGCTCACGGAAAGATATGTTCAAACATGATAAATTACGATAAGAGGGTCAAGTTGTCCATAAATATTTCGCCTTTGTTATTTGGCGCGGCAAATTTTGAATCCAGGGCCACGATTTAAACAATTATCAGAGGACTACAATGGTATTATCCAATAAAAATATCGAAGCCGTGTGCTTCGTTGTTGCATATCATTGTTTTTAAATTATTATGCTATGGTGAGATATAAAACATTTTACCAGCACACTCCCTGCCAGTACCTATGTTGATCCTTTGGAAATGCTTTTAACAAAGTAAACAACCACTATACGATGAATCATGCCTGCATTTACTTTACAGATTTTCATGAAAAACGATTGGATCATGAAGACTTTTTCAGTTGTTTTTGTTAATGTTTGGACCATATGTGGACGCTTACTAGTAGTTGGGCCTTGGGCAAGGTTAACTTTAAGGATTTACATGTAAGACAATGTTTTGAATCTTTTAAAGATGCGGAAAGCGTGTTCTTGTAGCAAAAGATATCAATCAAATATATTTATAATAACAATATGACCGTTTCAATAATACAATTATATTAATGATATCCACATTTAATAATACAAATAGATGAGAAACACGTAATAAGTACCGCCGTTTCGCAACAGTTCCTTTATTTGAATATTGCTCATGCCTTTATCTAATACGCTTTCGGCTCGGGCTTGCACTGTCAGACATCTAACGCTACCAATGCAGCATTCGTCCTCTTATCACATGTCTTTCGAGAACCCCAAAGGATAAATGCTCAAAACGGTATCACCAGACGGGTCTTCCAAGTTTTAATTAAAGCATTACACACGTCTGGTTCGAGGGAAGCCAGTAAATGCTGGCATAAACACAGCAGCGCTTTTATTATATTATCATACTCGCTTTCGTTTCTCGTTGCACGTTCACATGTTCACAATAGTGTGATAATATTAATATTTTCCATACGGTTCCACTTGGTCGCAGGATAGAGATCATTTTTATAAACGCTTGAAAATTACAGAAAATATACGTTCGCTGTGAACACATTAGAAATGATAAATAGTGTAAGTGTATATAAAGTAAGTGTAAACTTGTAATTGTAAAAGGATGAATAGAAATAACTTTTGTTAACACAGCTGAATATAGACAAAGCAAAGAATTACTTGAAACTATTAAACTAGGGAACTAAGCGGAAACATCTTAAATGCTAAAGCTTCCATTCATTTACTGAATATTTGCAGACAATTGATTATGAGTTTGTTCTTTCAAATGGGTGATGATGTCATGCATTGTAACAATACCTTATTAAACTCTGATCAAACTAAATTAAATTGAATATTTGATATATGGAACACATGAGCATATTCCTGTTTTCGTTACATTTTTTTAATAAAATATTAAACCTAGGATAATTTCCAAACAAGGTATCGAAAGGTTACATGGTACCAATTCACCTCAGTAGTCCAGCCGATTGTAGAAGTATGTTTAAAGTATATGTGCTCTTAAGTGTAATTGGTAAACTTTAATTAGTTAAGATTGTCAGACTGGGATGAACCTATCAAATTTTATTATAAACACTTCTATTATTCAGAGCGAGACGGGTATGAGTACAACATTGCTGCTCTAAATGTTCGTATGACGCATTTCATCAATCGAATTTAACATTTATATTGCTCATTTATACAATTTAAAAAATGCGTATGATGATATTATCAGGTGAAATTTTTGGTTCTAAATATATACTTGGTATCGGTGGAAAGTAAAAAGATATTTCAATTATCAGGTTTTATATAGATAAAGATTTTATAATAATATAAGACGCGCTTTTGAACATTATTTATGTTTTAGGCACGACGAACATTTTTTTCCGATATTTTTTTCTCTCTATAACTCTCTAACGACTTACAACATGCATTTTTTTCTAAAGGGGCAGATAGAGTTGATAAAGGACTCTGACATTTTTGCAATCACACAAGTTTAATATTTGTTCGTATTCTATAATTGAATTACAATATAGCCCAAATATTTTGAGTGGATATTGTAAAGAATGGGAACACATCGATAATTTAATTAAAAAGGGTTATTCTGTTCAAAAAAGTTTTTTTTAATACCCCCAAATTCAATCGTTTACATACATTTTTTTTATACCAATGTTACATGTTCAGGTATTGTTTTTAACTAAGATGAGTCCATTAAGCCAGGCATTTGAAATTCCGACCGGTCAAGCACAACACGCGTTATTTAATTTGAGTTTAACAGAGACTTTGTCATTAATCCCGGAACACAAATTTGATATTTGTACAAACTAATAATGCCTATTGTACATCATCGCTAATAAATATTTGTCTCGTTGAAACGAATTTATATAAAACAATACATACACTATTCATAACATATGTTTTATCTGTGCAAAACAGAACTCACAATGATTACATGATATTATACGAACCGATTATATATTTTAACTTTAAATACATTAAACAAGATTACATACTGGTATTGAGTAATAAACGCGTAAGCATATAACCACATGTGTGTTATATACAAGGTTATGCTAAATTATATTGATTTGAATCCGTTAAAAAATTAACCGGGCAAAACAAGTTATCATTGTTCTTCAAAAACACAGTACTACCGTCAACTTTAAAAAGTATAGTTAATGACATTCTTAGTAATACTGAATAGCGTTATATATATATACAAACAAGCATAGCCTCGAGTATGCAACGGCTATCAGCTTACAGATTTCCAAAGACACGGACACATGGAACACTTCACTATCATCTAACAAAGTTGATACAATTGTAACGTGTCAATGACGAATTTGATAAATATCAACTGATATATCACGTGGACTCATTTATTAAAATCGTTTTTTTTGCGAGGCGATGTACAAAATAGAATAAACTATAAACCTATTTAGTTTATTTATTTGGTATATGAAATTTAATTGCACGCCTTTCGCATACACTCCTAAAACGAGTGATACTCTAAGTTTTAAAATAAGGCCTAACCCCCAATCTTGGAATATTTGTAAATGGAATCGTTAATACTAATTAAATTTTAACTTGATAGTTGTTGTTCGTTGAATGCAGGTTAGTTATGTTATTGAGTTGGTACGTTAACAGGAATATGCAACGCGTGTTCAACTGATTGTTTCTTATACACTGTTGGACTGGTATAAATTATAGTTTGACATTCGGACAAACCTCAAATTGATTTAGGTGTTTTCATACTGTCATTTTTGCCCGGACGTCAACCATTTTTTCAATCTAGCAAAAACGTCTATCAAATGAAGTCAATAAAGGAAAGCTTTGGCTAAAAGGGTTATTGCTTTTACATCACCAGTAGATTTTGACATAAACACTTAGTAACAAAAACATTTTTGACATTTCATGGCGAGAACTTCAGCCTTCTTTTATCCGACTTATAAATCAGATTCGCGACCACCGCATGCCAACTTATGGATCCGATTTAATGATCGATTTGCTGTTAAATTGGATTAAACGTTTAAAATATTGATATAATTGCGTGTTTGACAAGTATAGTTTTAAATTTTATAAGCCAGGTAGAATTCACGTTACTTGGGACTTCTTGTCACATGCGCTCTTTGGTGACACATGAAAAGGTTGATAGAAACCGCCGACCCATTCTGAGTGTTATCTTATGAAATTAATTCTTGTGAGATTAGCTCTATATGCGAAATGACAGCTCACTAAGCATTTGTCTTTCGAATCTGGTTATGTCGTACTTGTAATAAACACTGCATTGGTACCACTGCATCGACTTGAACAAGCAATTTACTATCATACTTGAAGTGTTTGGCACGGTGAATATTTTTATAAAGCGCTCTTGATATGTTGAGTGGGCGACATTCTCAATTTAAGGGTCGTTTCTATACAATAAAATAGAATTAGAAATAAACACAGCACCTAAAGACCGGATTGATTGCTTTAACTGTAACAATAGTTCGGTTTATATAGTGAATACAGATACATAAAGATAGTATTGTTATGAATTAGTGTGATTCGAGAAATTTTGAATTAATTTGCTCACACATTGTTGTTTTATTTTAAAATTAATAAATTGTTTTGACACTGATGTAATATCATATGTCGTCAAATTAATAAACGTGTGTTTATTAAAAAAAAGGTACACTAGCATAAAGCAGTATTTTGAACTTATAGATGATTTTTACTTGCTAACTGTATCACATGGGCATTCTTTGCTGCAAAGCGCATGGGCTTTGATTTCACGTTAAACGTAACCCGCGATATGTAAAACTTACATGTGTTATTCCTTAGATAAATACGCAAACTTATTCGGTTATTTAATATCAATGGCATAAGCTTTGCAAATTTAGTTCATGTCACAAACCTTTTTATCCCATTTTCAGCGCGACATTGACGGTATAACACGTTGTGGAATATAATTGCTTGTATTCAACACTGTGGAATATACCTGTCGCGTGCACGGACTACTTTTTAAATGACGTCATGCGATATGCGCTAAAATTAGGTCGATATTGTTTGGTTCATTGATCGAATTTTAAGGTCACCCATTAGAAGAAAATGTGCATATTTTGCAGAAAAATATATATATGACATGTTCACCAAAAGAACTGTTGAAATAAAATATAAAAGTACACGATTTTTGTTTAGTTATTTTTTTATTCATATTTACTTTACCACTGAATGATTTTTCATAAGAAACAAAGTCGACAAAACTTAAGCTTCAAAATTATACGACCCTTCAACCTTTAAATCTAGTCATATGTCATAATTTTTCGCCATCCGTATAATGAATCAGCTGATTGATGGCGTCATAAAATGACATACTTATTGCGTCATTTTCACCATTTTTTTGGACGATTTATTATAAACGCGACTTATTTCACATGTTTTCTACATGTACTGTATGTCGACATATCTGACTTGTCAATTGATCACATTTTCCTTATTTCGTGTAATGTGCATTGTTTATAACCAAAGCATATACTTTTGACATTTAACTTAAATATTAAGAATGTACAACAAGCCATACACATATCGCACAGTTCAAGAATAATCTGCTATGTTTGCTTTCCTATTTAATTCACGTTAGGCATAGAGCTGTGTAAAGTATAAGATGGTAAAAATAGCACCACACTGGAATTGGGAACGTCCCATTTTGTACACGGGTATTTTCTACTCATTTATCAGTTGTGTACTGGAATGTTTTCCATTCTTTGTGTATTTATATATTAAATTATTTTCTCGTACAATAAGGGCATTTACCGTAGATAAATAAAACATTGTGCAAGTTTAAACATAATTATGTTTGTATGCAGAAATCTGCAAATGCAACCGAGTTTACCAACGGCTATTATTAGATAAACTGCTCCGGTTCATTTGAATAGCAGTAATGTAGAGTACATGACGTAGCGTGTGACGAAGAAGAAAGTTTATCGCATTCATAAACTCATTTGAATAAAGTGATAGAATGGCATAAGGTTTTATATTTAACTATGTTAAAATAATTATTAAAGATCCTAGATGCAAAATCGTCAATTATTGATTTAAATGGATTATTAGATGGATTTTAAAGGATAATTAAAGGTAAGATACTAGTTCTTACGTGTTTTGATTTTTGTTTGTACTTTTGTCGTTCCCTGTTCTCGGGGAAATGATTTTAACATGGGCGCCATTGATGCATCGGATCACACACGGCATACCCATAACATTATATAAAAAACACGTTCTGCGCGTCCTTAAATTCGTCGTCCGAAGTCGGAAAACGTATTGCCCTGTATATTTTGTCAAATAAAGCGTCAGTCGCTGCAATTGTCTGTTTACTTGTCAAAATTGTCAAGGTCTTCGATAGCTAAAGAAACTTCAGCGTACAGTTTATTTAGTATTGACAGACCTGTACAAAGTCGCGCCAGTCAAAAATCACAAAAAGCGACATTTAAAGGTCGTCGATGGTGTACATGTATGTTGACATCGACAGCATTTTGTCAGGAGCATTTGCCGCCATATTGGATTTTGATCATTTTCTTTCGAAAATAAAATGAATTATAGTAAAGTAAAATCTTCTTTTCGCGGTCGTAATGTGTTAAAATTCGCTAGTCAATATAAATTGCCGCCTAAGAGTCTTCTGATGATTTTTGCTTTGGCAGACTCTTCAGATTTATTCTGAACGCGAATTATTTCAGCTAAAAATTCGCATACTGCGTAAAATTGAATGTAGGCATATGGTGATATTTTTACTTGTTTTACAGTTTGTGTGTGAATTTTTTAAAGACTATTTTGCGTACCAGAACAAATACATGTATATCACTACGCATGGTTACATTTGTTAGATTTTAAGCGCTTTTATGACTGAATTAAAATTATTGTTATTAGATCTATTTATGTTAAATGTCACGTTGAAAAAATCAAATGGGATAAATAGAATACTAGGATTAGCGTTGAATACAGAGAAGTTTATGTTGCTCGGCTCGAACACCGAAAGCGCTCGCCAAGGCTCGCGCTTCCGGCGTTCTAAGCCTCGCAACATAAACTTCTCTGTATTCAACGCTAACCTAGTATTCTCTATATATAATATACTATAACATATTATAAGTCATACCTTTCATAATGACAGAATAAAACTTAATTTATATTCTAACAGGACCTGTTAATTATTGACCTGTTACGATAATCAGTTCCGTCACGTATATTAGTTAATTTCTGTTAACTATTTATTCCCACGTGAATTAATTGGTCCGGGATTTGCTACGACGAGTTCGAACTTCTGCGCTGTAATTGTTTAATAAATATTTTATATTTATCCCAAATCACAAATCATTCTATGTTCTCTATACCATATTGTGCTACAAAATACGTAATTTAAACGTGCGCGTTTGGAATTAGTTGTTTTATAAAAGAATAATGTGATAAGTGCAGATACAAGAACTTTAACAGTCTGATCCGGATATGAATAGCTTTTACGGAAACCTACATTCATATTGTAAGAAGCCAAAGAAGCATGTTTACACACAACGTAGATGCGCATGCGCCAAGATGTGTATCGAGGATATTTAATAGCTTGCTTGATTATGATTTTCAAATATCATATCGAATAATTGGTAAATCCAGTAGAATTTAACGTTATAACGACAGGTAGTGTGGTACCTTAATATTAATTCTTAATCTTGAAAAATGTGTATATTACCTTTAAAATAACACTTACATCAGAAGTATTTTTAAAGAAACAATAACGTTTTAGGCAAAGGCAGATTTATACTTTAAAATAGTCTAACTCGGCCGTAAATCTCTCTAAGTATTGTTATTTAATACCCGCGAAAATATTAATGTTAAAAGCATGAAGTTAGAGACTTTACATGTTGATATCATCTTTATACTTATACTTATAGGTGTTCTTGGCCTTAACACAAATTATTACGTATTGTTGCTTAATGTTGATTCAGATAAACATAAAAATTAAATATGTTATGTTTTATTTTTCAATCGCGTTTAATTTAACAACGCTACTATAAATATCGAAACATTTTAACATGCATCACATGTTTTCATTTCTATTGTGATGAAAAGTTGTTTATTGGAATCAAGCGGATGGACACGCTGCCGTAGCGCATGATAACGGCATATAACAGACGGAGCTAACTGACTGCCAGATTGATGTCACGTGATAAAGATCTCGTTTTTGCCGCGCAAAGTCCCGATTATTTCTTTTGGTCCGAATGGATGTATCCAATTTTCGTTTATTTATAGATCTTTGCTTTAATGTAGCTCGCGATAATAACTCTGCCTTTTGACCCCTACGCATGCGCAGTACTAGCAAAAGCTCGCAGTCTAAACTCCGCATTTTCACCCGTACGCATGTTCAGAGTTCTAGCAAACCCTACTTAGCCCTAACAATCCGCTTTCACCCCAATTCTTCTTTGGCGAATACTCGGACATCCGGCGTCAATTTGACTTAATTTGGCCCCTATGTATATATTTTTTCCCTGAAAGGTCACAGGCGCAGGTAAGTAAACTCTGATATACACTCACCCACCCCAAAAAATCCCTTTAAACTCCTAAAGTGGATTGTTAGAGATTAATCCCTAAAAACACCTGGATTGTTCGAGATTAATCTTCACAAATATTCATCCATTAGCAACCCCTTATTTACGGAACAAATTCTCTAACCCCACTGTGTCATCAATTATTTATTTTTTAAAGTTTTCATAATAACATGTAAAATATGAACGTAGTAAGAACAATAAAATAACATAAGTAGCCCAACACCGCTCTGTTGAATGCCAGTACGTACACCATACTGAAGTGTACATACACAGGTGTATATTCCTGTGTGCAGGTTAGTCTTTTTACTTACTTTCACAATGGTAAGAGAGACTTATGTATGGGTTTAAACGGCTTGTACTCTCAGCTGTGAATCCTTTTTCTATGGTATATATTGGTGATCAAAATTATGTTAAATATTTGTATACAATGTGAATAATATTGTTTTCTAAACTTCTTACGATCTCCAACGCAGGTGCCTCAGTCATCATGTGATATATACATGCGGTACTTTGCGTTTGACGTTCAATCTTGTAATTTAATATTTTCCACATGGAGTTATCACAATTCATATGCATCTCGCTGGAAGCTTTGAAGACACCGTTCTGGTAAATTACAAACCAAACAGTATGTGGGACATTCAATCCATAGCTGCCAGGTCAATCCTCTGCAATTGTAAGGCTTTATGTAAATGCATGTACTGAGGTATAATGCATCTTCAAATACTATTAGTTACGGGAACAAATGGAGTACTTACAAAACCAAATTACCTAATTAACAAGAATAAAATACTGAATCAAATTGGATAGCGTGTTACGTAAGCAGTATGGATATGAGTCTTAATTAACTTAAACTACTACTAGCATACAACAGTCGAGTCAGAAACTGATACAGTAGTATAAATCATACATAGACGTATTAGATCATATATTTGCTTCTTAACTACATAAGCTTAAACGAAACTTAACCAAACATTAATCATATTTGTTCTTTATCATAAACAAGTACAAACTGAAGTTTCACTATCTGTCTACGAGGTTGTGAATCGGCGTTGTGTAATATAATTTGACGGGTACACAACTGATATACTATATTGGACGAGCCCATATGCGGGTCCCATTTGAATATAGCAGCTGCATTTTTGGTACATTTTACGTATTCTATTTTGTGTGTACTATATTCACGTTTAATGGATATTGTAGCGTTAGGTCAATTAAAATGCGCGAGCGCACACGTCATAAAAATTACAAATGATGTTGTGCGATAATACATGTAGGTGTTAACATCCTTTTCACGAGCTAATCCCTTCAGAGACATTATCTAGAAATAATTTCAGCATGTTTAAAATCTGCAACTTATTATAATTGTGTAAATTATATAGATTTTTCATGACAAGTAGGCTTTAAGTCCAACACGTTAAAATATGAAACTTAAAGTTGGTAAGCAATGCGACAGGTAAATGTATGATATAAATAGGAATTCAACATGGAATTATAGGACGAACATAATATAGGACATTTACATGTTTGCATATGGTAAGTCGCATCTATTTGTCTTCCAATAGACAGTTGCTTGTGGTACATTTAGGCTTCATTAAATATATGTTTAAAAGTGTTTTTTTATTTCGTTGATACAGAGAGGTCAACACAGAAAACTCAGAGGTTCTGTTTGAAATTAAGTTAAAGCGAAAACCTGCGTTCTATATCATCAATATCATCGTTTCCGTCATGCTGCTGGCCATCATAAACACGTTTACGTTCGTTCTTCCAATCACGTCGGGCGAACGTGCCAGCTTTTCTGTTACGGTATTCCTCTCAATGGCGGTGTTTCTAACTATCGTCGCCGCGTCATTGCCCTAAAACTCCGATATCGTCTCCTTATTGTCCGTGAACTGGATGATAATGACTGTTTCAAGTACGGTTATTGTGGTCATGTGTCCTGTGGAAGCGCGATTAGCAACTCGTAACACGACGGACCACATTATTTCTTGACTTTGTATAAATTTGCCGAACTTCTAAGATACAAGACATGTAGACGTAAACACGTGTACCCGGCGTTGTCGAATAGGTTTGGCTATGTCAATTGGATCGATATCGTTGATTCAATGGATGTTCTACTGTTTATATTTTATCCTGTCACATGCCTTTAAATCAGCGCGATAACCAGGTAACCTAATATCCCAAAAGATATTAGGCTACATGACCACATTACCTCGAATATTCGTTAGTTGCTCTCCGCGAATGCGCATGCATGTACTATTTTCTATTAATAAAATATACTTGTTTTCAATGAAAGAAAACAACAAAATACATGTAAAGCACTGTTTTTTTTTAAACATTATTATTTTAACAGCATAATTTCGTGTTTGTGTATTGAATTAATAACGGTTGACTCGATTTCTGTGTTGTTTAACAAGATGGAAGCTAGCCTAAGCGTTTTGCATGACGTGACGTAACAATGTTTTTGTTCGCGCGTGTTTTTTCCCATATTAAATATTTAAACACAAAATACTCGAAACTAGATAATTTAGAAATATTTCAACGAATGTGACAGGATAAATAGAATAATAGGTTGGTGACGTGGATGGAGAATTGTTATCTGGCTCGTCGGAGGATCGTTCGAAGGCGAACCCGATAAGATCCTCCGACGAGCCAGATAACCATTCTCCATCCACGTCACCAACCTATTATTCTCTATATTCATGACATTGACCATACTAAGCCCTGTTGTTATATTCGCAATAGCAAAAAGACACCATTCATTCAACCAATGCCAATATAAGGATTTCACCCTATACGACTCGAGTTAGTCTGTTCAACAGGCCTTAGGTTAACGGAGTTAGCCTGTACGGACAGGCAATGGTATTACCATCATACCATTTGGTATAGGGTTAGCCTCTAGGTCAGAATACGCTAAATAGTTTCCCAATATAATTCAATGTGAAAGCGACAACTTTAGGCCAAAATAAATGCAACATTTTGCACATAGAGACCCCCATAACCATACCTTTTCTTGAAGGCCATTCTAAGCGGAATCGATTTATGCAATAAAAAAGATATGCCATGCTAAATGCAAGAAAGAACTTGACACAAATCAAAATCGACTGTTCGCAACTTTTTTTTCGGCCGTTTCTTTGTGGAGTGTAACCTTTTTCAGTGCGATTGTTTACTATAGTCTTCAAGTTTATCAAATTTCAGGGATTCAGTAGTGAACACCTATTCATGAGGCTGTTTGTTATTGACTTAATGAAGTCAAAACAAGGCGTGAACCCATGTATTCAGGGATGGGAAGAGTCAGAGGCCCACAAGAGCTAGTAAAATGAGCCTCGTTTTGGGAACACTGGGCTTAATGCAACTGCATAAATTGTCACCCCAGATAAGCCTGTGAAGTCTGCACAGGCTAATCAGATATGAAACTTACCATTTGTATTGAATGTTTAATTTTAAGGAAGTCTCTTCGTTTAACAAAATCTAGTTGAGGCGCAAAGTGTCATCTCTTAATGCACATTTATCAACCCCAGTTTACCCAGAACAAGGCTCAAATAAAATCATCTGTGTAAAGGGAGGAAGGGGAGAGGAGTTGATTTGCTGAATGTTTTTTCACATGTTCGCTTTAAACATAGTATTAAATGAATACTTTGATGTAAATATAAGAGTGAGGGATTTAAATGAGAATTTCTCTACTGGTAATGTTTTTGGAGTCAATGTTTTCCAATATTGAAAGAAGGAGGATCAAGAACCATCGCCAAATCGTTTTGAATGTGTTAGTCTTAATGCCAACTGGCATTTAGTAGTAAATTATCAATTATCAGTTATATCTAACTCAAATCCATTGTGATTTGCTTACAGACGAGACGACGGATGAACAAGAGAGTGAAAAGGATGGTGAGTCATCAGCCGATCAACTCTCTACGCCTAGAAGGACTCTCTCCAAGAAAGTGTCTGACCTGAAGGCAGCTTTCAGAGTGCAGAGATACTGTGTACTCACACTCTGTGAACATGACGAGGTGGGGTATATAGTAACCTACTTGAGATCAGTACAACCCCGCTCAGGGATAACTGGTCTCAATGCACGTCCATAATGAGTCAGCCCAGTTTAGCCCGTGCAGGCCGCACAGGCTAATTAGGGACGACACTTATCCTTTTTTATGGATTTTTCTTTTAAAGCACGTCCCCTTTAAACGAAAATCTATTGCAATTAAAGTGCTTTCCATGATTAGCCTGTGTGCACTGCACAGGTCAATCTGGGATGTTTTACGCAGATTCATTAAGCTTAGATTTTTAAGAGCGTAGTTTTAGATTGCGTTGGAAACCATTAAGCTTATAAATCAGGACTTGAGACTTTACCTGGGGAGAACCAGTACTTGGTGTATTAAGAGAATATCCTGAGATCACTCTTCGTGGTTACCAAATATTATCTAATCAAAATCTGATACAAAGTTACAGTTTTGGCTTAATATTTTATTAGTTAATTGCCAGTCATTATTTGGAAATGTTATTCTTAGAAAATTTGATTTATTACTTAAGGTAAAATAATTGATCCAGTTTTCATCATAGGGACATCATATACTGTGGTACTCATAAACTTTACATTTTGATTGTCTGATTGATCATTTGCCAGAGCAAGGCTACGGACCTTGTGCTTATTTCTGTCACTGTAAACTGTGTTGAAAATGGCCGGAAACAATTGAAAAAAGAATTGCAACACTATTTCAACCTTTGTTTTCCTAGGGTTGGCATGTGGCTGCAGACCCATTGCCATTGCCTTCAGATTTTGGGGAAAATCTGCTTGACAAGTTTTGTCCTTGTGTGTCTCGTATGATGGCAGTGATGAAGTTTAACAAGAAATTTCCACTGATTTGCGTTCAAAATGGGGGAAGATAACATGACATGGCTAGAAGAGGTGAACTGATTTGTTTTTACATAACTTAGATTTCTTTATTTTGTGATCATCATATTTTTGGAAAGGATAAAATATTGGGCAATATATATTTATTAAGAAAGTTTGTTTAAATTAACGCTTTAAACCACAAATATGTTAGATTACAATAAATGGTTAAGGCTGGAGCTGTATCCTGTTATATGTGTGTTTACTCTAAACAAAAGTTTAATTCTCCCATTACATATTGATAGTATGTCTTTTCATGAAAAAAATCAACTTTAAATATTGGCTAAAATTATCAGTGCCTGCATTCTAACCAATACTTTTGTTGAAAATATCAACAACACAAAAACAACAAATGAAAATTATTTCGACCTTGGTGTATGCATTTCTTCATGGAAAAGTAAATGCATGATTTTTTTAGTGGTGTATTATGCTTTTTGATTAGTGTAAACACTTTATTTTTAAAGAATCCATCAGCTTCAGCATCAGACTATCAGCAGATCTATCATGAATTCAGAGAGATGGTTATCACTTCGGATTAATATCTGTATATAAATTAATAAAACAAATTGTTAAGCTATTATAAGTATAATTATATCAAGATACATGCATTTATCAGAGAGTAACATAATATCAACCTTAAACGTTACAATTGCATTTATAGCAAACTAAACATATATATAACATTATTTAATTGTATGGTTTTCAATTTGAAATTTATTGGATTTCTCTTCGGTTTTATTACCATTGAAAAATGATTTGCTGTTTATAGGGTTTCATTTTATTTGAAAATGATTGGTTGCTTTTATGTGTTCAAAAACCATACGAGTTTTATTGAATGGCTCCAAGTTTTCAATACCATTTCAATTTTTTATTGCAGGCATGTATGATTTCATTAAATGTATTGGCTTGCTCAAGGGTTTCAATACATACAATTTGACAATTTGATAAACTGTTAAGTCAGATTTCAATTCAATAGTACAGTTTTAATAAAACTCAATGGTTTCTACAATTTGATTGGCAGACTGTGATAATTTCTTTTTTGGTGGGCTGCTTTTATGGTTTCATTACCCTTGTCAAATAAAAACGCACTTTTTACCAAAAAAAACATTAAGCGCACTTAAAAGTGCGTTAATTGTGTTTTTTTTTGTTAATATGGGCGTTTTCAGTGCTCAAAAGTGCATTTAAGTGCGCTTTTTGTGCGTTTTTTCTTTTCAAGTGCGTTATTTTAGTGAAAAAGTGCGTTTTTGTGTGTTTTCTTCATCTGTATGTGCGCTTTTGAGTGTAGATGTGAGCAAAATGTGTGTTTTTATGTTTAGAAGTGCGTCTTTTATTTAGGAAGTGCGTTTTTTTTGTGTTTTCTTCATCTGTGAGTGTGCTTTTGAGTATAGATGTGAGCAAAATGTGTGTTTTTTTTATCTAAGAAGTGCTTCTTTTATTTAGGAAGTGCGTCTTTTATCTAAGAAGTGTGTTTTAAGGTTTACAGATGTGGGTTTTTTCTCACAAAAGTGCCTTTTTCTATTTTGATGTGCGTCTTTTTTAAGCATAAGTTAGTCTTTTATTTCATAAGTGCGTTTTTATCATATGATCTGTTTTAAACGGATGTATCTAAAAAAACACATGTTAAATACACTTCTTAAAAAGTGCGTCTTTAACAACCGTTTATCAAATGTTGTACAGAAATTGAACAAGAAACAAAATTGTTGCAGGCTCTAACAATTTATTTACATCAAATGAATAAACATAGACATATATCTCAGTAACATGTAATAATATAAGGGGCAGTTTAAAAAAATTACTGGTTGTTCATATTAACCTGTTTAATGTTTACATACTTTATCATACAATTTCAATGCATACCCTATTGCTTACGTTTTAATCTCAAACATTTCTAAAATTTTCCACCTAAATCAGACTGTGGGTAACTAATTAAAAATATTGAAAGCGTCAAAAGTATTATGTGGGCTTGATAGTATCAATTATATTTCCTCAACATAAATAAGTATTTGAACTTTCTTATACTGATATTTATACCCTAATACAATTAATGTCTACCACATTTACCATAAACATACATTTTAAAAGGCAATTAAAATAATAATAAAATTATTTGCTTAAACCATTCAGCATGTTATATTTAAATATTTACAATTAAATATAATGTGTTAAGGGTGCTGTGTATTATTCAATAAATATGTTGGTGTTGAAATGACTGCCTTATCAGTGTTTCTCAAATTATGTAATTTTTGGCTTAGACACAGCATGGAATCAGATAAGAAATTAGCCAGTCCCTATCAGTCCTCCATCTAAGCCTAACTAAGGGGTGTTGATATACTTCTGATTTGTTCAGGCACCATCTGTTTGAGAACCACAGATAGGAAGTTATTTTTTGAAAACAAGCAGCATCATCAACTTACTTTAAGCTAGATTTTAGGTACATGTATCAAGTGAACAACATTAAGACTTATTATTCTAGTGTAAAATGTCTTGAAATACTTTCAGCGTGAAGTATTGTGTGATGAAAAAAATGTGTATTTACTACAATGTGTAAATCAACAATAAATTTGTTGCAAAGGAGATTAAAAGTGGGTGGTTAAAGACATATAAAGTGATATGGTCTAGTTCAACAACTGCCTGTATGTTTGGAATACTGAAGAACAGTCTGTTGTAACAGGTTCGTATTTTCAATTTTGCATCCCTTTTTTATTTAGTTTATTGAATTAATTATGATCATTATCATATTTATGTATTGTCACTGGGAAATGTAAATGAATGAGTAAATGTAATGCAATATTAATGAAAAACAACACCATTTGAATTATTATGGCTGTATTTTATGGTTATTGTCATCTTAAAGTTATTTATACCTATTTTTGGTCATTAATGAACAGATTTTTTCCCCCATATTAAATGAGAACTTTAAAGGTTAAACCCCATGGTGACCGTGAAATTTACATTGATCAGAAGATCCTTTGGAAAGAATGTGCAACATCGCATCGCCTGCCAAAAAAGGGAGCAAAAGGGAGACTACCTGATGTATGGACTTGAGTACCAGGTTTTACCCTGCACAAGCTGACCGACATGAGGAGAACAGGAGTGGGAAAACCGCGCCCTCTCCTTGACCAAGAAAAGCTTATTTGTTTAGAGGTAAAACTATACAGGGTACTGGTTATTGCATTTTAAAGGTTTCACACTTCCGACCAGTCCACACAGCAAAATGAGACCACGTATCTTGGGACATTTTCGAACAGTATTTTCTATCAAACGTATTTATTTATGAAAAGCGTTAAGTCACATGTGATCAGGGGATTAAAATTGCAAAATAAACAACCAAAAACAACAAGCAAACAAACTAGTTTTGATTTAAATTTATAATTTTATAGCAACGAGATTACCATAACAGCAATATTCAACACTTACATTATAAAATATCTTTCTGGACCTGATCAAATGAGATCATGCACGAGACGCATCGCGCAAAGGCCACGACAGTATAATAGTTGCAAAGAAGTTTGACCGGCTAGTGGCAGACGTGGAGAGAAAGATGAGAGCTGCACTCCGCCGCCTCAAAGAAATGCTGACAGGCCTTGATTGATATGCATCTTTCTTATGTATATAGCTGTTCGTGTGTATATACTGTACATGTTATTATAGTATGCTATTATTTTTTGTTTATTTATAATCAAATTATGTTTATATTTATTTCATCAAATTGCCATTGATATTTAATTACTCATGTATGTTAAAAAATGTTGGTGTACATTAAAGTATAAAATTGAATTATCTTGTAATTATTAAAATACACAAATATATATGTTTATATAATTATTGGTTTTTATTGCATATCTGAATAATTTTTTTTTTTTAAAGCATATAATTGAATCAACTGTTAAGGCGAAAGATGCACCTTTAACGCACATGTGTGCTTTTTGTGAGTGCGTTTTTTACTGCAATTCATGTGCGTAAATTGTGCGTTTTGTGTGGGTTATAACTGCGCTTAAAGTGAGTTAAATGTGCCTTTTAAAATAAAAAAGCGCACATTTAACTCGCGAAAAGCGCACGTTTAACGCACATAAAAGCGCATATTTAATACACATGTGCGCTTTTATGTGGGTTATAGCTGCGCTTAAAGTGAGTTAAATGTGCGCTTTTTAAATAAAAAGCGCACATTCAACTCGCGAAAAGCGCACATTTAACCCACTTAAAAGCGCACATTTTACACACATAAATGGCAGTAAAAAACGCACTTATAAAAAGCGCACGTTTAACGCACATTTAACGCACATAAAAGCGCACATTTAACACACATGTGCGCTTTTATGTGGGTTATAACTGCGCTTTAAGTGAGTTAAATGTGCGCTTTTAGAATATAAAAGCGCACATTTAACTCACGAAAAGCGCACATTTAACACACTTAAAAGGGCACATTTAACACACATAAATGGCAGTCAAAAACGCACTTATAAAAAGCGCACAGTTAACGCACATAAAGCGCACATTTTACACACATAAATGGCAGTCAAAAACGCACTTATAAAAAGCGCACGTTTAACGCACATAAAGCGCACATTTATCCACAAAAAACGCACATTTTCTTGTTTGTTTGTGTTTGTTAAAAACTCACTCGGTAAGAAAAAGCGCACATAAAACGCAGTGCCAATACCGCAACGTTTAACACACGCAAAACGTACTTAAAACGAACATTTCACACACTTTTTTGAGAAGGGTACCATTTCGTTTTCATAAGCTGGCTGCAGCATTGATGCCCATTCAATGTTTAAATAATTCTATGCCATTTGACTTTTTTGACGTGCTATAAGGTTTCAATACCATTTAATTTTGATTAGCTCCCAGAAGGGGTTCTGCACTTTTTATGCCCCCTAAGGAGGGCATATAGTGATAGCATAGTCTGTCTGTCTATCAGTATGTCCATCTGTCCGTCACACTTTGCATATGTATATGGACAAGGCCTTTCCATACGCACACAAATGTTGACCCCTATGGCATTGACATTGAACTAAGGGTCCGCGTTTAGGTTCAAATCTGCGTTTATGTTTTGAAAAATGCTAATAACTTCTATCAAAGCGTTTTTTTGGGGCATATGTGTTCCTATGGAGACAGCTCTTGTTGATTTTCCATTGGCTGATTTAAATACAATTAATTTTGATTGGCTGCTATAAGGGTTTCAATACCACATGAACATGAACGGCTGATTTCAATAATACATTAATTTGATTTGTTACATGCAGATGCCGCATGGCCAATGGAAAGGTAATCTGGTTGTGTGAGAAACACCAGAGTTCCATGAAAGTCACAGTACTGAGCTCTGAGAAGGCTGAGACTGATAGCTAAGAGAAGGTGGGAAACGATGACATGACCATGATCAACGGGCTTCATGCAGGCTTCTCGAACACCAACCTGCCTGGAACCACAGGCTTTGCCTCCGATATGGCCAAAAGAGACTCTGGTGTGTAAAAATTGTGTTTTTAGCCAAACTGAGCACAACAAACTGAATTAAGCTTTTTCGATCTCAGTGCCTTGTGAGCAATTAATAGGCTTTATGAAACATTATCGTATTATTTGTCTTATTGATATCTCCCCTGAGTTTGGAACTAAGTCATTTGGTCGAAAACTAGGTCACAAGGATAAACAAAAAGGAAATCTTGTTAACACTCAAGAAGTTATGTTGGTTTGCACTATCTTCATAAAACCTGCTCTAAATATTTGTTGTTATGATTTCTCAGATAAGTAAGAAATTAGCAGGGATTTAAGTATGGCAATTGTAAGGATATGTACTGAGTAGTGCTGTAACACTTTAGTTTACTAATCTTTGCCCAATAAAAGTGAGAGCACCTGTAAAACTATGTAGCCAAGTGATTGATGTAAATCCATTGTTTGTTGTTGTGTTTTTTTTTCAGAAAAATTGCTGGACAAAAAGTACCAATCAAACATCACACGAATTCAACCAAATGATATAAAACCTGAAACAAGTAGTAAGGTAAAGTGCTCCTTTTTTCATTATTAAACATGGTCTTTGCACGGGCATATAACATGAACTTATCTCAACATAGTTCTAGAAAATATTTGATATCATATCATCCCAATTATATCACTTGGTATGCCATTTGCTATTACAACACGAAGACGTCTATTGATTTAAAGGTCAATAGGTCAACTATTTGTTAGGGTCATTTAGCATGAATTTTCATTTTGCACATCTAAAGAACCTATGACTCATGTTTTAACTGGCTCTATCATATTTGGACTAAAGTAATATTGTAATGCACCTACTCATTAAGAGATACTCTTTGTATACACATTCAGGATGAGGCTTTTGGCAAAGAAAAGGTTATGAAAAGCAAAGGAAAGATGATCAGATCAGCTAAGAAAGAAACAGAAAAGGAATCAGGTCTGCAGCTGATCCTTCCATCAGAAATGGCAATTGAAAGCAACCAAAGGAAAAAAGAAAGCAAAGATGCTCACGCAGAAGACGTTCAGAATGCCTTGGAAACGAAAATGGAAATTGCTCAAGATGTTGGAAAGGTGGGGAATACAGGTCTGAGCCAGGCTCCAGTACCAGCAAAGGTCAATGATCCCAGCCAGGGCCAGTCCGAGCTGGGTACCAGGAGTAACAGCCAGGGCCAGTTCGAGCTGGGCACCAGAAGTAAGACCTTCTTTGGAAAGGAATCTAAGAAAGAGGTAGAACAAAGCAAGGCTTCGTCAACACAGATCAGGCCAAGGCTTGAGAGGTCCTTGACACAGGGTCCAAAAGAGAAACTAAAAAGCAAGGCCTGTATTGTGATGTAATCGGTCCTATTAAGATTAAGAAAAAGTTGACAGTAAGTGTCATTGAGAGGAAGATGTCTGATGTTTCTGCGAATAATTCAGTTATCATTCCCGAGAAAGAATGACTCAATCTCATTGCATGACATAATCAATATATTACTTATTACAATGACAATCTTAGTTAATATTATATTTATATGTCAATCTTGGAGGACAATACTTCATTTTGCTTTTTCCAGGAAATACTATCCTCCAATCCAATCTCTTCTCGAAGGTAGACAAAATGCATTATAAGCCTTCTGAAAAGCAACTTGTTTTACTTTTTTGAAACAAAGTCCCTCTTTTAAATAACATGCTTGTCTTACTTGGAAAAAATTGTCCACCATTTAATTTGTTTAAAGAAACAGTCTAAGATGTAAAACACTATAATGTCCTAGTCATAAATTATTAACAGCTCTGTTTTTATGTGACCAACAAAGGAAATAAAACAAGGTTAAGTACAATTATAAACTTTAGCACACATACAGCATTTGTGAACTTATGGCATTGTTTTGCATATACCACACTGAAGCAATATCATATGGGTTATTTTAAACTAGCCCATAATTCTATAAATCTAGGTGTTTGTTTTTAGCTCACCTGAGTACATAAGCGTAAAATACTACCTATACAGTTTGAATTGGTCAGACAAGCATCTTGATTGTAATTGTCAATTGACAGTGCTGTGGGTAATGTTATTCAACTGACCCAACTGGTCATTGTCATTTCTTGTAATCGGGTGATCACTTTGGGCCATCATGACTTCCTTCATTATTTATTTCTCAACACGGTTGTCATGTAAGATATATATATATATATATATATATATATATATATATATATATATATATATATATATATATAATATAAGGTAATATGATGTCAACATTATGTAAAGTTATATAACTTGAACATGTGCTCCCTGCATTAGAAATATCTTTTGTACAATTTGACCCCCATCATTCGAAAATAGGTCTTATGCAATATGCGCCCAGTATAGCTCAATACAAGCCTGCACATCCTGACAGTCTGGTCATGAGCTACCATGTCCGTTTATTAGAGCACAGTACATATACCTTGTGTTACTTTTTAGTGGAAAGCGCAGCACCTAACCAGACTGCACAATTCCACAGGCTGATCTTGAGCGATGCTAGATGCATTAGGCATAAGGCCCTTTTTTGCATGATGCAACTCATATGCTGAAAACATTGTTTGATTGGTAGTTTCTTTTATGTTTGAAAAAGGAATTTCCAATGTAAAAGGTAATTCATATGAATGCTATGAGAATAATCAGTTTTTGACATTTCAATTTTGTTCATTATTGGGTAAAGGAATAATAAGCATATTGATTGTCCTGCAATTGTTTCTTATCTGTGATAAACACTCAGAATTACGGTGTGTTTTATATGATTTATTAATTGTTATTATATATTTTACCTCTACACTGATCAGATTTTCTAGAGATTTGTGTATACATGTAGTTATGCCCCCCTTCGAAGAAGAGGGGGTGTATTGCTTTGCTCATGTGGGTCGGTCGGTCTGTCGGTCCGTCCACCAGGTGGTTGTCAGATGATAACTCAAGAACGCTTGGGCCTAGGATCATGAAACTTCATAGGTACATTGATCATGACTCGGAGATGACCCCTATTGATTTTGAGGTCACTAGGTCAAAGGTCAAGGTCACGGTGACCAGAAATAGTAAAATGGTTTTTGAATGATAACTCAAGAATGCATACGCCTAGGATCATGAAACTTCATGGGTAGATTGATCATGACTTGCAGATGACCCCTATTGATTTTGAGGTCACTAGGTCAAAGGTCAAGGTCACGGTGACCCGAAATAGTAAAATGGTTTCCGGATGATAACTCAAGAACGCATACGCCTAGGATCATGAAACTTCATGGGTAGATTGATCATGACTCGTAGATGACCCCTATAGATTTTTAGGTCACTAGGTCAAAGGTCAAGGTCACAGTGACCAGAAATAGTAAAATGGTTTTCGGATGATAACTCAAGAACGCATACGCCCAGGATCATGAAACTTCATAGGAAGATTGATCATGACATGCAGATTACCCCTATTGATTTTGAGGTCACAAGGTCAAAGGTCAAGGTCACGGTGACCCGAAATAGTAAAATAATTTTCGGATGATAACTCAAGAACGCTTTTGCCTAGGATCATGACACTTCATAGGTACATTGATCGTGACCCGCAGATGACCCCTATTGATTTTCAGGTCACTAGGTCAAAGGTCAAGGTCACAGTGACACAAATCGTATTCACACAATGGCTGCCCCTACAACGGACAGCCCATATGGGGGGCATGCATGTTTTACAAACAGCTCTTGTTATCATTATATCTGTGATTTTAGTTTCATCTTATGATCTACTTTTGTAAACCATTTTTCATCCAACGTATACATGCTTTATAATCATGACATAAACTAGATGTTAACATTAAAGATGTAACTCAGTTTCTGACTTCACCAAAAATGTGGCTACTTAAATTTGTATACAATATTGTTATGGATGTGTAGAGTAGAAACCTCAAAGAAAAGATTTTATTGAATCAACATAATGATTTCTGATTAACAAATGTTAAATTGTTATTTTGATTTAATTCATGTATTGTTGTTGACTGCTCCAAATGTTTACTTCTTTTGACCTATTACCAAAATGAGATCTTTAAAGGACTCGTTCACAACTTTACATAGCATCAATTGGTAAATTGTTTTAAAAAGTCACATGCTAAAAAACTTTGTTTACATTACATTAAAACAAATAATTAAGTAAGAAATGTTTAATAATATTGTTTTTTTTGTAAGGAGTTCTTTCACTGAATAGATTAAGTTTTAAAATATCCGTTTAAAAACCTCTGCCTTAAATGTTGGTGTTGTAATAAGTAATGTATTAAAGGATCAGGATCTGAATTCCAATCTTGTTTGATAATTGGGTAATCTAATTGTTAGCATATTGTCCGTCCAGGTATAGTTTCTTATCTGTGATAAATGTTAATTCATATGGTTTTTGTTGTACTACTTATTTATTTAAATTTCCTCTACACTTAGAAGTTTTTCTATAGAGTTTTGTATACATGTATATATAATTATTTACTGTGATTTAGTTTCATTTAATTATCTTCTTTTATAAACCATGTTTCATCTAAAATAAATGTGCTTAATAATAATTATACGAACTAGATGCTAACATTCAAAATGAAAGTCAGTTTCTGATAGTCGACAAAAATGTGGCTTCTAGAATTTGTATACAAAATTGGAATTTGTGTGTACAATGTTAATCTCAACTCTTTGACAGATTTCATTCAAAATCGTATGAAACTGCAGACAATCTGAGATCGGTATTTGAAAATTTATTTAGATGTATGATACCTGAATTTTAGAACAATTGAACAGATTGAGGTTCAAAAAAGAATTTATACATTATATTTGAACAAGCCAAATAATACGTATGGTTAAGACATTATTTAAAAATAATATCTAGTTATTAAATAATTATTAAATGCAATAGACAAAAATTATCAAACAATTTGACAACGTTTGCCTTAAATGGTGGGGTTGTAGCGCTTTAGGATTTGCACCAAAAGGTCCAGAGTCCAATTCCTTGTGAAGCCAAACTATTTCTTAAGTTGTTTTCTTAATATGAACATTATTTTAGATTGTTCCAAAGATTTTAGTTTTGTGTTTTAACAAGAAACACCCATTATTATACCCACATAATCAAGTGGGGTATACTGGAATGACCATGGTCCGTCCGTCTATCCGTCCATCCCTAGACAAAAACGGCAGTCAAATTTGCAAGAATTTTGTATTATATTAATTTCTCCATGTAATGATTTTGTTTTCTTTGAAATTGCAAACATTATCCCCCTTTTTCAATTAAAACATTCTAGTACATAATGGTTCACATTTAATGACATTTTTTCACGTTTTGTTAGAGGGGGGCTGGCGGAGCGTGTTCTTTGTAACTATTATAGACAGCAGTTTATGTTAATGTCTTTTTATAAAGTCTATACTTTCTATTTTGCTCAAACTATTTTTCTGCAATAACTAACAGTTAATGTGTCCTTTCCATTGACAAATTATACGTTAATTTTACATACTTATTTTTTTTCTTTGATTCTTTTTCTGAGCATATACATACCAATACTCACAAATAGTGATTGTATCACAATTTGTTAAATCTAATTATTTTGTATTTATTCTTTTAGACAATAAATTTCGTAATACATAATTTTGTTGGTGTATATCCCCATATATAAATAAACTAAATTTCTTCATGTACAAAACTCATCTGAACACAATTTCAGGTTTAACTTGAAAGATACAGTCCAAGATTTCTCTTGAGAGTAACATTTCAAACAAGAAATGCCTTTCAGATTAACGGCTTTTAAATTAATACTGATGTATCGTTCCCTCTCCTACGTAAATATAATATATAATGAGACCAAGATGATTAGTTACTTGACTTTTCAAACCCCATTTTTTTTAAACCATAAAGACACTTTTGATCCAAAATTATTTTGAGATAGAGCAGAGATCTTTCAATAATTATTTTTTTAAATATCTTTGGATAGAGTCAATATATGTAAGTTTAAACCTTTTTATTTCAGCTCAATTGCATCAAAAGCCTGAGGCTTATTGAAAAGCCCTGGAGTAAGTTTCCCGAGTAGAAGCAGAATTTGGTGTCTTTTGAAAAGATATAAAGAACGCTCCCACACTTTGGATTGAAACTATGTTCGCCAGGCCGACACCATATCCACAACGCCACGGTGACGTTTTGCAATGATATATAATTTATAATGTAGATAAAATGAATTTATCAGAAAAGACAATATCTACAAAACAACACTGAACATAAAACATACTAAAACGGGTATCATCAGCTTGGAACTGTCCATGCAAAGTATGGAAGGGAATTAAAGTAAATATATGATTCATGTATTTTTTTATATTCTTGAATATAAATGACATTTAAAGAGTAAATAACAGTTGCTTGGAGCCATGGTTTACTTTCATGCTTAAACAATACATTTATGAAAAAGAAAAAAAGATAAAACTTCTGCATATTTGTTGTATCGGGGCATGCCCGTAAAGGCTGGTTCATATATGTTCCAATGGGTCATATATTAGCTATATCATATGGGTACGCTTTGATAAAGGCCACACGAGTGCAATTTCAACTCAAAATTGTTGTTGATCTAAAACTGATAATGTATGTTTCTGCATAGATTGTATTGTACAGAGACTTATTCAACAGGGCGGCTTGAAAAATACTGTCTCCAAGATGTAATCATTTTAGGGAAGAACAGTAACTGTTGTAAACGTTGTCTTTAGCCTTAAGATTGAAAATCTATAGCATCGCTTTGGATTTGTATACTGCTTAAACAGAAAACAAGTGAGTTTTTACTGAGTTTTTATTACCGAAAGTTGAACCTTAAATTAACGAACACAAGTTGATGTTTGAAAGACTACAATTATTATGTGTTCAATATCTGTTGCAAAAGTGTTCATTATACAAAATGTAGACTTCTATGTTTACCGTGCGGAAAGTATGTATAATAACCCTCATGAAAAACGATTTTGTTATGTTCGTGTTGATTTATAAGGGCCGTGCTCTGTGAAAAAGAGGTTTGATGCATGTGCGCCAAGTCTCGTCCCAGACTAGCCTGTGAAGTGCACACAGGCTAATAAGGGACGACACTTACCGCCTAAAATGTGTTTTTGCTAATAAGAGACTTTATGTAAACGAAAAATATCATAAAAGCGGAAAGTACTGTCCCTGATTACGCACATGCATTAAACCCTCTTTTCACAGAACACGGCACATACAACAACTATGATGCATCTGAGTATCTGTTTCCATTTGCTTATCATTAATTTGTGAAAAGTCGTTCCGTACGTATCGAAATCCAGACCCATGCTGTCTGAGTAAATACATCGCGTTGTTCATATTTGGATAATTTTCCCGCAATTATGGTAAAATTGGCTGTATCGTCCTTGGGCAATTGTTACTTATAATTCAATCTTAACCATTAATGTGGGAACCAGAGTTGCTGTGTTGTGTATGTCCTTCAAGGCTGTGTAAAGTGTGTTACCTTAGAACAAGATGCGTGTATCACCAGAACCACAGTTAAAACTGATTGATCCACGCCGGCAGATTAATCAGGGTAATCTAACCCACTTGCGGCCGGCGTACCTCCAGACAAGTCTGCGCATGAGTAGCTTTCTTCTCCATTATTTACACCATGGACCTCGTGTGGCTATAGTGGACATGGTGGCGCCTGTACTTTCTGCGCAAATGCATCTGTATTTCATCGGTTTATGACGCCGTTCATAAACTTTGCGTAATTTTCCTGACAGTTCATACACCGATGAAAATACAAATATCGTTCAATTATTAAATTAAAAAGCAACGCATATTTTTTATAAAGGCAATAATACATTCCTATACATCGGCGTCCGTATCTAGTTTCATCGTCGGTTTCGGCTCCGTAGAACGGCACAATTTTGACGTCTGTGCAAAACTATGACGTTGTTATATTTTTGCGTGAGTTAAGAGGTACTTTGTCATATCGAAGTTTTATATATGCATAAACCTAAACCTCGATGAAAATATACCTGTATTTCATTTATATTCCATATTGACTCATATGGATAATAAGCAAATTCTTAATGTCGATTGAAGTTTCGCTTATTCATCATTGTGTAGAAATAAAAATACCGTGAAACCTTACTCGAGAGTGCGGTGTCATTACCAATCCAATCCACGTGTCTTGAAATAGCTGTTCACCGTAAGTAAACATTGAATGTGCTTTCAATATCAATACTATTATACAATAAACAATATATTTGTTTGAAAATAATGATAGGTTCCACTGGATAATAAATTGTAGTTTAAATACTTTTTATTTATTATGTAGGCTTTTGACAAACAAATCACGTGTTTACGGTGCAAAACTGATTTCGAGCACAATTTGTTTCATTAAGATTCATGCTTTAAATAATTGTAAACATTATGTCCTTAAAGTCGGGTTTCAATGACAAAAGAATCACGAACGGATTGAATAAGTATTAATATATCCTCGGCCAATCTATGTTTAGTAACGAAAAACCCCTCTTGTGACGTCACCGTCCGATCAGCGGCCGACGTTTTTACCGCTCATCGTGCTGGCGACCGGCCGATGATCGCACGGAAACCGGGCCAATTTGTAGCATCGGGCGGCGTCCGGATTAATTTAAAGTCTCGCTTAAAATTTTACCCGACGTCGGGCCCGAGAAGGAATCGAGTTGAGATCGAAACAAGATCGGACGATCAACGCACGGGTATTGCCCGGCGATCGCCCGACATCGGATTCATTGAATGTGTATCGGCAACAGAAAAGGTATTTCCCAAAGGCATATACATCGGCGGGCGACCGTCTGAATGCCAGAGGGCCTCCGCACGATGCCCGACGGACGCCGGACGATGCTCGTTATGATACACGCACAATGAATCCGATGTCGGGCGCACGCAGGGCGATAATCGTTCGTTGATCGTCCGATCTTTTATTCGATCACAACTCTATTCCTTCCCGGGCCCGATGTCGGGTGAAACAAACTATCATCCAAGACAGATCGGCGTTACGCCAATTTATCTGATTTACGCGAAGTACATATCTGGCGTAAATTTACGACAGAATTTACGCACTGCGTTAATTAACGCTGTTTAGTGAAACGCGTTTTTTGAAAACAAGATTTGCGTACGCAAATATTAACGGAAATTGTTTGCATACGCAGCTTAGTGAAACGCACTCTGAGACACATACTGGAAATGTGTTTTCCTTTACGGATAATCATCGTTAGAAATTGATTAAATTATAACGCGTTTCAAACCCGAACGATTTAATAACGTGTAGAGTTATGCTGGTTTTGTTATAAGTTGTGACAATCGTACTGGTAGATTGTTTATCTAAGGTATACACTCAACTGCATTGTATGGAATTTCGTATATCGGAGTAGTTTATGCATTAGACATTCACTCCGAAGGTCAGTGGTTCGTGCCCACATAAGGGTTACGTGTTAACGTTTTTTTTTTTAATTATTCTTTCTTTATACTGGAGCTCTTTACGTCCGATGTTTAGTCCGATGTTTACATATATCAATTGTATGCCTTTTATGCCAAAATGCTAAACATATCCAAATCTGTGAACAATACCCTTTAATACTCGGCTTCTTATTGTTGAATGGTTATAGGGGCGTTCCTAAGCATACGGCAGACCGCTCGTGCGTATAATTCAGTTTCAAACTTAATAAAAGAAAACTCTTAAAATTCGAAAAATGCAATAAAAAGTGAGGGCTAAGGGGGTTTGGGGTATTATTATGTAAACAAGCAAACAAGACGTCCACTTTTAGAAAATAACAGTGTGTACAAAACACAACACAGTCTTAACTTCAAACATACAAAGTTAGGTATTTTTCACTGATGAGGGATAGTTATCACTGTGTAGACTTTACTCGTATTTTGACTCAATCGTGATACATCGGCTATCTCGGATTCCTCCGTAAGATAGGCCTCGTGGCTAACGGTCGCCAAATTGCCTTGTATTACTACTTTACTACCCAAAAGGTTGTCAGTCTATTGTTATGAGGCTGTATACATGCGCGTTGAACTAGCGCCAAACTTTTTACCGAAACTTTGATATTAAGAGCACTATTAACGTTCATTTGTGTTGCATTTTGACCTATTATCCAAGTGATTTACTTTTCCATTATTATTTAATCACCCTATCATCCAATTTTTAAGATGAAATTACGGTGTTTACAAAACCAACCAAACCGAAAGTGAAACTGGATGCATTACGTTTCGCGATGTAAACATTAAATATTTGTTCAGTTTGAGGAAGCGAATCGATAATAGACGTTGGAATATGTATGCAATACAGACTATCATTGCCGATTGAAGTACTGGCTAAAAATACCTTTTATGACAGGTCATGTATAGAACGTTAATCAAATAGTGACCATAAATCACTACAAATGTCTGGGTTGTTCATTAACCCATTTATGCCCAGTGGACTCCCGCATCCTTCTAAATTGGATCAATTTATTTCCAAAAATAGGGGTGTCTGGTATATTTATTTCTGTATTTAGAATATTTCTTACAGAAATTTCTTTAAGCAAACAGCGCAGACCCAGATGAGACGCGGCATTATGCGGCGTCTCATCTGGGTCTACGCTGTTTGCAATGTTCTTTTTTTCAGGACGCTAGGCATGAATGGGTTAATATAATTAATGCACGTTTCTGATCTAATTGCCTGTATCTAGTTGTAATTACCATGATATTGATAAAATTAAAACGTTTTTTTCATAAATTAACATTACATGTTTTATTTTTATCATTTAGGGAATATATAATTGTATCATTATCATCATTAAATATTCTGAAAATGATCTAAATTATCATGATAACTTTAAAGTAGAATTTTTAAATTTTACTCATTATTTTTAATTAATTTGCACATTTGCTTGATTCAAAATAAAATGTATTAATAAGGGTTTCAGTTTATAGTTTTAACCCATTTTTAGTTTGATTAAATTTAAAGTACTAACTACGTACATGTATGTGAAATGCTCTTGAGTTCGTTTCCTGGGCCTAGAACCAGTACTTGGGTGTCTCTTGGAGATTTCTTAAGAATGCTCCCACACTGGGGATCAAACCAGTGACCTCCAGATCATTAGGTGGACACCACATCCATTACACATCAGCGACCTTTAATTAGTAAATTACTTTAGTATTGCAGCATTATGTAATGTAATGTTGCTACATATTTTTGGAAAATGATTAATGTGCAGTACTAAATAAATCTAAATGCATACAATTTTAATTGTGTATATTGTGTGATTATTAGTTACAAATTCCCTTTTTACAGGTATACTGGATTATGAAAGACTGATAAACATAAAATTGACAACTCATCTCCCCAACGAAACTTTGTGTGGCTCATTCTCAGAACAAACCCATAGTCAGTGAGAAAACTACAGTGTAAAAAGACCACTTGATTGTGACAATTATGGCTGACCAAGCAAATGTTATCATTTAAAATAAAGAAAACTTCCAGTTCAATATACATTTTATACCAATTATGACATTGGCCAACACAGAAAATAATTATAAGGTTGATTTTCCCAAAATTGACTGTTACAATTGGATACTGTTTTAAGCTTCACTCTACTTTGTCTGAAAATAAAAGTCCTAAATGATGTAATAGAAACATACATATTTATTTTTTAGTTTTACAAGGATATTTATATACATATACATATATTATAATATCTTTTAATCGATGGTCAATCAATTTAAGTTTAAGTAATATATTCATACACATTTTATACACGTGCAGTGCTCCAGCTAGGCCTAAATCGAAGGGCGCCGCGCCCTGCCTTCCCGAACCTCCGCCCTGCCCCCCCCCGAACCTACGCCCCTCCCCCCCCCCTCCCCCCCCCTCCCCCCCATTTTTTTTTTTTTTTTAAATTTTTATTACATATGATTATTCATAAATCTCTTATTACATTGTAATTACTTTAATCCTCATTGTAGACATTATATTTGAATGGTTTAATAAAAATGGGAATAATACAATTATTTATAACATATAAATTAACATGCAATAGGAAGCATTCCAGAAACACCCGCGCGCTCGTACGTGCCCTTTTCACAAAAAAACTGCGCGTCGAAAGTGCCCTTTTAACAAAAAAGCCCCCCTGCCCTTTTCAAATCCTAGCTGGAGCACTGCATGTGTATGCTTTGATTTTTTCGGCGTAAGCTGTATTAAGCCAGCTTTTCACCATGACTTGACCTTTGTAAGTGTCCAATAATATTCAAATAAAATTTCCCGCGGCTAGGTACGAATGAATACACTTCATTTATTCCATTGGCTGATTTGAGTATAACACCAGAACATTGGAAACATATCCGCGTCTTTGTAACACTGTTTTACTGCATGAAACAATTTTATCTCTAATGAAAAGGCTTAATAGATAGAACAGTTTTACAATCAATTTTCGACATAAATACAGTTTGTGCGTTCACCTTTTATTTTCAGAGAATTACCAGCGCAAAAGCGTTTATACTAAAGGCTATATTCTCATATTTAGTACTTACTTGCATTGCATTTCAACCCGCGAGGTTTCGGGTCAACTCGCGGCCAGTGTGTGAAAGTCAGAGTTTATATACAGTTCATCACCGGAGTTCGCAGAAGGGATTGCGATCTTTTCATTGAAGGACAAAATTGGAATCTATGCTATTTTTGTCTGATGGAGTAAATAGTTCGTTTAGTCGCTTTGTCGATATATCAATATTTTAGGCACAGCTGTTGCCTTGGTCGTGTACAGTTGGCGTAAACAAGCCGTCGTTTCAGCAGCAGAATTGTTACCTAACTTTAATGCATTGCATTCCAATCCGCAAGGTATCAAGGTCAGTTTGCGGTCAGTTGCAGAAATCTTTATATAAACGCCGTCTCGTAAATTTTGTGCACTTGAAGTCTGTTTTGATCAGAAAGATACTAAATAAAGATATTCGGCGATATTATTGTGGTATGTCAATCATCGATTTTTAATATGTTTTCAACATTTGCATGATAAGGACCAATTTTGATAAAATTAATTAGAAATATTTATCCATTTAGACCAGTTTATAAAGCATGAGCACAATAATTCTCTATACTATAATTATGCAATTAAATAAGATTCGAGTATTGCCGGCTGACCTATATGCACTCGTTTATTTTCATGTTTCTTGTGTTTTTCTATTCTGTAAAAATAGATATCGGAGTAAAAATATCACATAAAGCAAAATAAGCCACGAAATATGGCGCAACACCCCGTAATTGATTTGCTTGGGATGTAGCTAAGAACTGCGCAGAAAAAAAGGCATCCGCTACTTTTTATCTCATAGAGATAACTTTTGATCGTTCATAAACATCGACCACAATCTTTTTTAAAGATATTTCTTGTTTCTATTGAAGCGAAATTAATATCCCATTAGATAGATAATATCACAGCAGTATTCCTATTTTGTCTGCAAGTACTGCAGAAATCATGGATTATTATTTAACTGAGTCAGCCTTAATCTTTATATTATAATTGTTAAAACAGATTAAGATGTGCATTATACAATTGAGGATGCATCAAGATTAAAAAATGGTACATGTATAAATTAATAAAGAATCAATAACAATCAGAAACTGTGCATTTTTTTTCAGTATTGTGTGAAAGGATTTGAAGTAATGATGTGTTTTTGAAATATGATTTATGTGAATTTGAATAAATATATAAAATTAAGTGATTTTCTCAGACAAAAACTGTTAATTACATACTAAAGTATTCAGAATGTATTATTGTAATATTCATTCGAATTTTTTAGTACAAAAAGCACTTTTCCCTGGCATTTGTATTTATAGTAATTGCATATTTTATAATTCTGACAGCATTTATAAACTGTGTTCATGCAAGCATGAACACGGTTTCATTTTTTGAGTATTTAAACAAGAGGGCCATGATGGCCCTGTATCACTCCACTGCTGAAAAAAAAGGCTGAAACAAATTTCTCTGCATGTGCAAATACTTAAATATAGGCCCTATTTAAGCACATGTACACTTTTGTGACCTTCTGGGCTGGATCAAATTTAACCCCAGGGGCATAATTTGAGAAAACTTTGTAGAGAACTACTATATCTCACTACATACAAAATGTGGTAGCCCTAGGTCCTAGAGTTAAGGACAAGAATATTTTTAAAGTTTTCACAAAATAAGCAAGATATAAGCGTATATAATGTTCAATTTTGTGACATGCGGGTCAGGATCAAATTTGACCCAAAGGGCATAATTTGAACAAACTTTGTAGAGGACTATAAGATGTTACTGCATACCAAATTTGGTAGCCATAGTCCAAATGGTTTCAACAAGAAGATTTTTAAAGATTTCACAAAATAGGCGCTTTAAAAGCGTTTATTCAATTTTGTGACCCCCCGGGGCAGGGTCAAAGTTGACCCCAGAGGCATTATTTGAACAAATTTGGTAGAGGTTTATTAGATGTCACTACATACCAAATTTGGTAGCCCTAGGCCCAATGGTTATGGACAACAAGATTTTAAAAGTTTTCACAAAATAGGCCCCATATAAGCGTATGTTCAGTTTTGTGACCCCGGGCAGGGTCAAATTTGACCCAAGGGGCATAATTTGAACAAACTTGGTAAAGAACTATAACATGTCACTACATACCAAATTTGGTAGCCCTATGCCTTATGGTTAAGGACAAGAAGAGTTTTAAAATTTTCACAAAATAGGCACTATATAAGCATATAATTGATTTTGTGGCCCCCGGGGCAGGGTCAAATTTGACCCCTGGGGCATAATTTGAACAAAATAAGTAGAGGACTATACAATGTCACTACATACCAAATTGTGTAGCCCTAGGCCTAATGGTTATGGACAAATTTTTTTTTTAAGTTATCACAAAATAGGCATTATATAAGCATATGTTCAATTTTGTGACCCCCGGGGCAGGGTCAAATTTGACCCTTGGGATTAAATTTGAACAAATTTGGTAGAGGACTATTAGATGTCACTATATACCAAAATTGATAGCCCTAGGCCGGATTGTTATTGACAAGATTTTTTTTTAAGTTTTCACAAAATAGGCCTTATATAAGCATATGTTCAATTTTGTGACCCTCGGGGCAGGGTCAAACTTGACCCCAGGGGCATAATTTGAACAAACTTGGTAGAGGACTATAAAATGCCACTACATACCAAATTTGGTAGCCCTAGGCCCAATGGTTATGGACGAGAATATTTGTAAAGTTTTCACAAAATATACCCTACTGTATATAAGCATATGTTCAATTTTGTGACCCCCGGGGCAGGGTCAAATTTGACCCCAGGGGTATAATTTGAACAAATTTGGTAGAGGACTATTAGATGTCTCTACATACCAAATTTGATAGCCCTAGGCCCTATGGTTATGGACGGGATATTTTGAAAGTTTTCACAAAATAGGCCTTACTTAAGCAAATTTTCAATTTTGTGACCCCCGGGGCAGAGTCAAATTTGACCCCAGGGGCATAATTTGAACAAATTTGAAAGAGGTACACCCCAGGAACATTCCTAAGAAATTTCATCAGAATTGGACCAGTAGTTTAGGAGAAGATGTTTAAAGGAAAAGTTTATGCATAGTTGCACGATGGACACAGGACCTTTGGCCAGTGGAGCTAAAAATCAAATTAAACATTTAGTTTTGATTTAAAATCAGTTTTTATATGCAAGTGTCTATTTCACTTATAAATTAAAACAGCATATTATTCATTATTGAAAAGATTATTCCAAGCTTGATGTCATATTTCAACTTTGCATAGTGTAGTTAATTGAACATTGTATTGAACTGTATGGGCAGCTATATTTTTTAATTTATGTATGTTGTATTATACAAAATGCATTATTTCTACCACAAGTAGACCATATAAGGCCTACTGCTATTAAATAGGCACTGGTATGAATTTGACACTGTTTTTGATGCTCATACAAAACTTTAATTATTACTACACTTTAGTATATTAAATATTTTCAAGTTTTTGTTCAACATTTTTTGCAAAAGAAAAGAGTGTCTTAATGCATTTGAAAATATACTTCAAACAAACTAAAATGCATTTTAACATACCTTTTTCCTGGTAAAGTGTATTTGGGATGAAAAAAAATACACTTGAAGAGTATTAATGCTGGAAAAATGCAGAAAAAAATACATTTGTTTCTGTTAGAAGTGTGTCTTGTCTGCATTTTTAAGTGTATTAAATGCACATCAAATGCAGATAAATACAATGCCAATACTGTTACATGTATTGTAATGGACATAAAATGCACTTGTTCTTGTAATTAAATGCTTTAGTGAATTGAAATAACCTTTTATAACGTTTTAACAATTAATAATACCTTTTTATATAAATTTTCTTTTGAAATGTGACACTTAAATGATTTTTGCACCACTAGTAAGAGATATAATTTGTGCTCATAATGCTTTATCATTACACTACATAATATCATTTGTTGTATGAAAATTACCCGTAAAATTCATGTGAAAGCTCAAGAGATCAATAGCAGTGTGCTATTCCCTGCTCCTTTTTACATGACTTGATGGCATTTAGTCCCCAATTCTACATGGCTAAGGGAAAATTAATGTGCAGATTTGACAAATAAGTCTTAACTGGGATCCAATAGGCAGACTTTCACATTACTTGTATTTAATTTAAATCATGATCTGAATTGCTCTTTGGCAAATCTTTGTTGGTCACAGTATTCAACTGAATTTTGTTCACTTTGTAGTGATTATATTTTCTATATTTATCAGACAACATCTTTCTTCAAAGTTTAACATGATTGCTTGGTTAATTTAGAAACAAGACCAATGCATCATAACATAAAATGAAAAAATGTGTAATAGTAAAAATGGCAGCAAAAAAGCACTAGATTATCTGCCTTAAATCTAAGACGATATGTTGATGTATTGGAATTTCTCATAAATAATGTGCTCCATAGTTGTATAATTGTATAGTCGCATGCATGAGTGGTGTCAATGTCACAATACCAATTAAAGCCTATAATTTACTAAAACAATTTGAAGTTTGATGTGAGTTTTTTTCAAGATCTGTTATATATAATTATATATACATGTATATATATATTGTTGAAAAGTTAACATGCAATAAGTTTACTGTAATTAAGTGACAAATAGTTTTACTGATTTGGTTGGATGCATATTAGCAGATATATCATGGTTTGTGCAGAGGACAGTAGCAAAAACAAGAGCTGTCTCCGTAGGATGACATACGCCCCCGATAAACGCTTTAATAGAAGTTATGAGCATTTTTCAAAACCTTAAAGCCGACCCTAAGTTCAAGGTCAAAGGGGTCAACATTTGTGTGTGTATGAGAAGGCCTTGTCCATATAAACATGCATACCAAATATGAATGTTACATCTGAAGCGACATAGAAGTTATGAGCATTTTTTCGAAACCTAAATGCAAAGTGTGACGGATAGACAGACGGACAGTGCGATCACTATATGCCCTCCTTTGGGGGCATAAAAATGTGTTTCACATTGTTTTGGTAAATTAGTAATGTAGTTAAAAGAACAGAATCATCAATTATAAAGTAATTGATTATAAAGTGTTGCTGGCATATTTTATGCATTCATCTAGCTATAAGAAGGTCCCTGTTTTATCCCCACTGGCACCGAGTGAGGGTTCTCAAAATCTTTAAACAATATGAATAACTACATATAGGGTCGAGAGCCTTGTTGATATGGGGGCTAAACACCTGAAATCAAAGCGACCCAGGTTAAAGGCCGAGGCCAAATAAATAAACCAGAGGCCGCATGAGCCTGCTATACTCTGAACAAGTATTGTTTCTTCTCAGAAAACTGGCTTAAGTGTCTTACTAAGCTTTAGACTTTGAGTTTCAGTGCAATCAATCTAAAATAAATTGGTCAAATTAAATAATAATTTGTAAAAAATAAACATTCTGCACAAATTCAATTATTTACTTTACCTGTGTGCATGAATCATTTCAGTCTTGATGGTTAGTGAACTATGTCAAAAGCACCATATCTATGAAACACTTGTTTTTTTAATAGTGCAATGTTCCACAGAAATGATGCTGATGATTATTCTACACGATGATGAATTATTAGATATATTTCTAAATTCCATTTCCACCAACAATTCGGTTATTCCACTTCCAGTTCACAAGCTTCATACACAGTTGAAAATAACACTATTTCACTCAACAACCGTGACACATGTACTTAATTTTTCAACTTTTCGCAATTAAAATTGTCTTCCACTGTTATTGTTGTTGTTGTACTTTTGAAAGTAGTTCGAAAGATGGCGACCATTAACCCAGAGATTGATTTATGAAATAAATCGTCTGCTGATCCAGAGTGATTTTGACTGGGATGTCGCCCTTCAATTTTTCGGGAACCAAATGGCAATATTGGGACACGGGTACCAGATTATGTACAATGGGGGCGGAACGCTTGTCTGGACTTGGAATCCTTAAAGGGGCCTTTTCACAGATTTATGCATTTTTTAACTTATTCATTAAATGCTTTATATTGATAATTGTAAACATTGGATCGTAAAAGCTCCAGTAAAAAATCAAGAATAAAATAAAAAAAAGGAAAAGAACATTGCCCGGAGCAGGTTTCGAACCAGTGACCCCTGGAGTCCTGAAGTAAAAACGCTTTAGCCTACTGAGCTATTCCGCCGAGTACACATACTCTACGTATTTTATACCTTATATAAGCAATCTTCGTAGTTTCACAAAATTTAACGACAAAAACAGAACTCTCCAAATTATTCAATCGTTTCGCGTTGCAACGCTTTATAATTTTTAGGTTTTAAAATCGTCAAAAGATGCATATAATGGCTATATTAGACCATGGTAAATGTTCAGATTTACTGTTTCCTCACAAATATCATAACTAAAACGAAAATTTGCGAATCTGAAACAACTTTTTTCAATTTTGTCAATTTACCAAAGCGTGAAAAGATCCCTTTAATGTATATCAAGGTGCCTGAACCACGTGACTTTTTCGGCTATGTGTGGGACAATCGGATGTAAACAAAACGTCGCTTCAGGTAACGTTTTTGATTATTTCTTCATTATTTCAAAACCATTTTCAAATAAACAAAGACGAGTGCCCGGTCATTGTAAAAAGACACAACTTTGTAAAGTTTGCGCAAAGTTAATTAAGTATTTTTTCCAAAAAGTGCAACCGCGTGTTTGAAAACACATGAAGTGAAATGCTATGTGTGGTATATTTTTTGTTCAATCAACAAAAACCTTGATTATAATATTGTCGAGGGTTTAAAAAATAGGGCGGACATTGTTATTCATCATAGATAAGCTACTTACATTGTATGTTTGCGTAAATACATCTAATTCGGAGTGTGTGTATATAAATGGTATATCCTAGCGTTACCAGTTTCCGATAATTTAACAATAAAACTCACCTTAAAAAATTGTCTGTGTTTATTGTCGTCTTTTCTGTCACTGCATCGTCAAGATGAATGTTCAAAGTGTAATTTACAACGAAAAACGGGAACAAACGAGCCAAAATAAGGGAAGTTAACAATAAAAACAAACGGACGTCAAAAACTGTAAAAACAGAAAGTGCGACACCGGTTTCCGATAGTTCAATGAATAGTCATATCGTGACGTCATTTCATGCACTGACTTACGAAACAGCGGTGCAAATGCACTAAAACTATAAACAAATTCAATTAAGAAACAATATTCATTGAAATCGCAAATTTAAAACAACAAACAAACTTATTTAACAACATGGGCATTTGAAAGAGGTGTTTCTCCGGACTACTCTGACTGGTGTGCAGAATTTAAGGTGTGTCCAGTGTTGGCATACATCACATTGCGCCCATGTGTAAATTGCAAGAGACTGTCCATCTTTTGAAGTGCAGTTGTACTTCTTGCACACGCAACATTTCTCATCGTCCGTCACATCTTCATCTAAGGACATGGAGTCATCATCACTGATCTGTATTGCACGTGATGGTCCTGCTACTGGACTGCCTGTAGTTGTTGCCTTGCCAGCGGTCGATGGGCGGGTGGCGGACTCGGCAATGTATTGACGCACACCGTTGAACGTTTTGTCTTCCGTCATTGCTTTGCCACCAACAAGCTTGTGGATATTTCGGCGGGGTTTGGACACTTTCTTCGAAACTTCAGTGGGGAAGTCACTGAAGAACTTTGCGTCGTTTATGTCAGGATCATGTTGGATAATGTTATCCGCACCAGAAGCCAGCTTTTCACAGGTGGCTGCATACAGCTCTGAAGGTGCTATGGCATCGCCAAGACTAGTCACCGCATCAATGGCATTCTGCAACGGATAAAATCCAGTCTTCCTGAACGATGTTTGCAAGTTGACATGCGACAGAGCTACACGCCAATTTGCACGCCAATTTGCAAACATCGTACCGGGTCACACATTGGTGGTGCAGTCTGGAGTACGTTAAACATTCCTGGTTGTATTTCTTTTGGAATGGGCCGAAACAACCGACATCCATGGGCTGTAAAATATGGGAACAGTGAGGTGGTAGAACGAATAGTATTATTCTGTTCTCTTTTGCCCATTCAATGAGTTCAATGGAGATGTGACTCTTGTGGCCATCGTACAACACCAATGTGGTATCTTCTTCGTTGCGTCCCATGGCATATTTCAAGAAGTGTGTCTTCATATAGCGAAGAAACACTTCGCTGTTTGACCAACCAGATTGCGTCATCATGCCTTCAGTCCCTTCACTCTTTCCGACCATAAGCTCCGGTAGCATCCGTTGACCGGGAAATACAAAGAATGGCGGTATCTGGGAACCAAGAGCATTTCCTCCGCCGATAACTGTCACCGTTTTCGATCGTTCGGCCATCACCACTTGAGGACGTGCATCGAAGCCAGCTACAATATTTGGTGGTCTATATTCGGTATTTATACCCTTTTCGTCGATGTTGTACACAAGGTGAGGTTTGTTGTGCAACTCGTACTTGTCGAAGATAGTTTTCAGTTCTTCAAAGTAGTTCAGGATCACCTCCTTAGAAGCACACCTTGCTCGTTGTTCAGAAAGTCCGGATGGCTTAACAACTTTGAGTTCTGGCCACCTGCCCATGAAGCCATAGAACCATTTGAGACTGAGTGGTTTCTCTTCCCTTCCCCGTTTTCCAAGGTAAACAGCGAAGTCGGACGCCTTGGTGCATATTTCTGCCCGAGTGTACCCGTACCCGACACGCGCTAGACCTTTCACATGCTCGACCAGTAGCTGTTCCTCACTGAGGCTAAGCAGCGGTGCGGGTCCATTTTTTACGCTATCAACCGACACTCTACTGTCTACGCGATCGCGCAACGTGGTAAGAGGCACTCCATATATCTTTGAAGCCCTATGTACGGGGATATTATCCTCTTTAACTGCCATGTATGCCCTAGTTAGAGTTGTCGGTGAATACGAACGCCGCCTTGCATGCGTGGGTCCGCGGGAAGTCGGAGATTTAAGCTTTAAACAAAATGATTTGTTCCCTCAGTTTTTGCCTTTGCTGTATACCCAGCAGAGTAGCAGTATGTGTTGTATGATTTATCAATGTATTGATGTCAATTTACAGAACTAAAACCACATTATGAGCAATCGAAATCCATTCCGATATAATAAGTCTAAGCAGAACATGTTAATTTATAACCCGTGTTTACAGTAGGGTGTAGTATTTTACAATAATCACTGAGGAACTTTACCCATAACATTACAGTGGGCGGAGTTTACGAAACAAAACATGGCTGTCGTATTGAGCGTTCATAGTTAATTGATGTATTCAGACCTTGTTTACTAAGTAACAAAATGTGTACTTAGCAGAAACCAGTTAAAAACGTATACACTTGTAATAAGTAAATTTGTTACCTTAATTCGCAGCATTTTCACGAAATTGTTGAGCTACAAAAAATCGCCAATGTCGAACGCACTTGCTTGCAAGTTGTTTACCTGTGACGTCCCGTAGTAAACAAAAACACGCGCAATATCGGAACCTATCGGAAATAGGTGTCTATCGGAAACGGGTATCGATACTGCTATGTGTGGGACACATTTTTTAAATGCTATGTGTGGTATACAAGAATTTGCCCGTCAGTTCTGCATTTAATCTGAACACAGTTTTGTAAGAATCTAGAACATAAACTTTAGTCTGTCCTGAAAATATATCAAATTAACCAAATGTTACATTATTGAATACTGAAGTAATCGTGTAATGCTTTAACAATTTATGTTTAATTGAACATAATTTTTATAAAAGCAAACATGTTGTGTTGAAATATAATATTTCTTTGTTTTATTTATTGTCTTTAAATAAATATAATGATTGATATTTCTGCCTGATTATTGAATTTGGTCCTATTTTTAATGAATGACAAAGAAAATAAGAGCACATGCTTTAAAATGGATGTTACTTCTATTGTTTTTCAGACTTGAAAAGGATTAGTCGAAAGATCTGTAACGGTTTTAAGGTTCGAAGCTGTGTAAGAACTACATGAATACCATCAAACCACACGGAAGGTGATATGTGGCAAGTTAATCATCAAAACTACAGTGACAGAGACAGGGACCCCGCTTCATTCTTTGATGTTTATGGAAAGCTATTTCAACTAACTATGCAAACATACCATTTAACATGTATTTTTGCATAAGCAAAACAAAGTGTGTGTATTGATATGTGTGTATATTTACTAAAATTGATTAGATGAATATAAAATCTGATTATGTGTGTAAATAAAACAGGTGTTTCATAACAAATAACAATTTAAATCCAATGATGCTTGTGTGTGGTCTATTCCAATATCATCTCCATATGAACATCTTCGAATCCAATAATGCTTGTTTGAGGTCTATTCCAATATTATCTCCATATGAATATCTTCAGTATATCAAAATAAACACGTCATTAATAATAACATTACTTTATAACTAGCATGCACATGTAACAATAGAAATAAAGGCACCAAATACATAAAGAAGTACATTAGTATTCACAAAGAAAGTGTAATCAGTCAATTTATGAATTTGCAAATCTTGCTATTCAAACATATGAATGCTCCAATTAAGTCATAACAAATGATCATCGCCAAAACGTCTTGACTTGTGGGGGTTATTATACCAACATACATATTGAATTGCATCAGTACTTCATTAACTCAAATTCAAATGAAATCTAAATAACTGAAAATAGTTTGAGATGTTTAATGAAAATATTATTCGCCCCGGTCATGAAAGGGCGCTGCAATATCTAGTTACCACTGCACCAAGTAATTAAAATTAAATCATATAATGTTGTTCAATTTGGTGAAATGTCAAATTTTAATGTAATGTTTACTTTGATTGTTTTCTTTCCCTGCAAAATTTGCACCATCTGGTAATAAAACAAACAGTCATTTAAACTTTGGAACATTTACTATACATGTTTGTATATGACAACTTTTCATTGATCAAGATATCAGTACGTCGCTTGAAGGTGCTTCCAAAAATACGTTAATCTCCCTGAAAAGAGCAAAATACAAATGAAATAACCTGTTAAACTTAAAAAAAAATAGCATGCGTGATTTATCAGATAGCTCAATAGGATATAGATACAAATACATGATTTTCCAGAAAGAAATGTTTTTGATGATCCTAGTGTCTATTTGTTTAAAAATGCTGTATGATCTCTTTATGCTTATTTAATAACTATCGTTACAGTCAAAAATGCCTACACTATCCTGCTTAAAAACACACAACTAGCACTTTTTGTAGTTTTGTTGCAATACTATTTACATGACATCTTGCACAAACAATCCTTACGATTTTGTGTATTAAACAAGTGCATTAGTTGGCAGTAACAATTCACTGAACATTCAACTCTTTGTAACAATCAATTTTAAAGAAACAAACAAGAACAAGTTTGCCCAACGGAACTATTTTCCTGTCCGTGCGTGGGTGGCTTTGTGTTAGGAGATCCCCTATCGTGTTTTGACCTCTCTGCCACACTGTTCGCAAACAAATGGCATTCTAAAAGTAAACAAAATATGAATATAAGTTATCGACAATCATGATAATTTTGAGTAACATGAACGTAGGATTGTCATATTTAAGGCGCGTAAAACACTACCAACAATGTTTATTGACCAACTTTTGTTATTCAGACAGACTTTAAATATTATTGACGTAAATGTCAATCTTTCGATTCTCTTGTTTAGTTTGTATACCACACATAGCATTTAAATAAAATTGTCCCACACATCGCATCATTACATTTTCATACACACACTCCGAATAAAATGTATTTGCGCAAACATACAATGTATGTAGCTTCTCTATGAAGAATTACAATGTCCGCCCTATTTTCTAAACCCTCGACAACATTGTAATCAACGTTTTTGTTGATCGAATAAAAAATATACCACACATAGCATTTCACTTCGTGTGTTTTCCAGCACGCGGTTGCACTTTTTGGAAAAGATACTTAATTAATTTAGCGCAAACTTACTAAAGTTGTGTCTTTTGACAATGACCGGGCACTCGTCTTTGTTTTTTTGAAAATGGTTTTGAAATAATGAAGAAATTATCAAAAACGTTACCTGAAGCGACGTTTTGTTTACATCCGATTGTCCCACACATAGCCGAAAAAGTCACGTGGTTCAGGCACCTTGTATAAAGGGAAACAGAAATGAATGCTGAGCATGTGTTCGACATTATTGCACAAAGGAAAGATCGAAGATTAGCATTACTTTTCATGGTGTAGTATTTTACATACAAGTAGACCAGTGTTTTATGTGAAATTAGAGGATGTTTTCTTTTGAATGAAGTACACGCAGTCCAAACTGGTTTTATTGAACGAGTTAAATAAACGTTTAGTATGCTCGCTCAAGACTCGGCGGGCATGCTGTTGTTTCATTCAAAGAATGTTTCTTTTACAGTTTATTTAAAAACGAATTTAATTTTCTGTTAACAAAATACTCCATATAAAATCGGTTACAGCATAAAATAATGACGGGCTTAGTTTTTGGCGCCACTTTGCACCAGATTTGACGACTCCAAAACAAATACACACGCTGTGCGCGTGACACTACCTTTTTACAGAGTAGCAACAAATACACGGACATCGGAGACGTTTCCATTGAAAAAATGCTAAATTCTTACTTTTTTAGACGAAGAAAATGAGGATTATTGCCAAATTTCGCTGAAAAATAACAATAAAACGCTCCTTCTGCAATGAAATCCAACATTTTCTAGGGGAGGAAGAGTCAAAAAATTTCCTCACATTTACATACTCATTCCCTCGCAGTCATAGGCTTCTTGATTTAAAACCTTGAAACTCAAACTGAATAGATTATGGCCAAAAGTATATTTGCAGTTGGCAATGTTTATCGAAAATATTTATTTTTCTCATTTTTCTTCAAGCTTAAATTCGAGGATAAACATTGCCAAAATGTGCCTGAAATGAATCACCAAATTACAACTTTTGCAAAGAAATTTCCAAAATTCTAAGGGAGGACCCCATACTCCCGCCAGCAATAGAGTTGAACACCCTAGCATACCTATGCAACTACGGATCCATTCTCCTTTGCAATAAGGCTTCTTGATTTTTAAGCATGACACTTTAATTAAGCAAATAAATTGTGGTCGAAGGTAAATTTGCTGTTGACAATGAAATTAAATAATTTTTTTCCTTTTATCGGTCTTTTCTAAGCAAGAAATAGGTGAATAAAATTGCTAAAACGTGGCTGAAAGATCACACCAAAACGCACCATCTGCAATAAATTTTCCAATCTTATCTTGAGGGAGAACCCCCACAGCAGGTGGGGAGACCTCCCGCACCTACACCCCACTCGCAGCTTCGTTGCTCGATCGTGCGTATAGCTCAAATAGCCTCAGGAACGCCCCTGGATTATTCAACGTAGGTAATACTTATTATTTATAAGCTTTTGTAAGCTTTGTATTATACATTATATATACATATATACGCAAAGTTTATTTCAATGTAACTTTGCGTTTGTAGTTTGGGTATGTAATCTTTTAAGGAACATTTTTATTGTCTGATGTAGTAAAAACTAATTATCTCGTTTTAAAATACTGATCATTCAAGTAATCAGAGCACTAACATTATCCGTTGAGTTATGCATAGAAATACTAGATAACATACAAGTAAATACATATAAATACATATATTGCAATAGGCCGTATATGAGCAACGAACAGACCGCAAACGCTATGCTGGTGCAATTATTTCATTTGTGCAATTATTTCAATGGCATTTTTCATAAACTTAGGCTATTACTTTATTTGTGTTTGTTTTTGTATGCATGTTATGCCCGGCACTAAATATGCATTCGGTAACTTGCCTTAAATAAACGAATACCGTATCATATCAATAACATTCCCCATGCAAGTATTGCTCGATTTGACAGCTCAGGTTCTAATAAAAGGTACCCCGGGCATTTAAAGCATACTACAATGAACCCGGAGTATGGAAAATATGCGAAAAAGTATCCCTGGATGTGGCCGGATGCTTTGAAGGTTAAATTCCGTTCCAGTGCAATATACTTAAGAATATTCCGCTGTACTTTAAAGTAGTTTTATGATCCGACAACGACTAATTAAGGACAAGGAGTTCTGGAGTTTCAGCGTTACAGTGTACACATGCCTTGAACATTCGGCCATACGGACTGTTATATATAGGCATCCTAAGATTGTCAAAACACATAACGACAATAACTGACACATTCTAAATTACTAAATCCTTTCGCGTTTGCATCTGTCGGGCAAATGCAGGCAAGAGATTAAATATAAGGCATGTAATATCATAAAGTAGTCACATACTGAATTTGTTAAAATCATGTTCTTAGGGTTGATATCATGTCCCTTAGGTCAACATTGGTCCAGTCTTGGAGTTTGTGTGTGAATTGTTTTATATGGGCCAATAGTATAATAAATGTATAACAATTAATTACCACAAAGTACACAGCTTTGATAGTTGGTACTTTTCATTAAACTTGTGTTCTTAATATAGTGATTATTACGTTTAGAAAGATTTAAGTTTTGTGACTAGATAATATAACTTTCTAAAATAATAAAATCTTTGATCATTTAACATTACTATTTGTTTTTGAATCTTTTGAACTTTGAACAATAAATGGGTAAATGCACTGATCGTTAACTATATGAGACCTACTTATTTTTACAATTTTATAAAAAGATATCTATGTTATTTTATTTCTATCAAAGGTTATGTGAATTTTAAGTGGTTGTTGACTATCAACTTCGCCTCTGTGGACAGCAATTCCACAACTCTATGCTGTGCTCTGCCATATGTTCAGTTTGTATGCGTCCCTCATGAACAAGCATTTCCCATTCGTAAACCCACATAACAAAGTAAAGACGGATTGTGGCAGGTTGATATACTGATAACACCATGGACGTCTCTCTGTCTGTCTGTCCGTCTATTCGTCTGTCCCGAGACACACCATTGTCCTACGGCATTCTCCTAAACTTGACAACATAAATCATTCGAAATTATTCACCATGCTACTAACGTGTGCATTTAATGATTTTATTGTCCATTGAACATTGCAAACGGAAAGCTCCCCTTTCAACATAGATATTGTATATATAATGCTACACATATAATATGACTTGCGGGATCAGAGGTGGGTGGGGGATATTCTAAGTCTCTAATGTGAACAAAATCGTTGTTAACGTTTTTTATACAGAAATTGCTATGTATTTTGTTAAATTAATTTTAATGTTACTGTTAATTTGACTTATTATGCAAAATTGACATGCTTAATTTTGTTCTTTTATTTCATTTTTTGAGCATATACTATTCAATACTCACACAATAATGATTGTATCCCTATTTGTATAACATTTATATATGTTATTGAATTTTTAAAATAATCACATGTTTGTAAACATAACTTTGTTGATTTGTGTTACCGTATAAACACAAATTAAGATAAATATCTTCATCTATGAATAATCATCTGCGCTTATTTTCAATTTAAACTACGACAACCAATTTGAAGGTTGTTGAACAGTACAAAAACTGAAACAAGAAATGCCTTCCAGATGAATGGCGTGATTTATCTCGATGTATCATTTTTCCACATTAATATATTAGTAATATGAAATAGGACCAACATGCTTGGTATCATGGTGTCCCCAACTTCATATTTTGTAGAAACTATAAGAAAACGTTTCGGTTCCAAAATTTTGTTCAGATAGACTTAAGAGGAAAGCCTACATAACAACACTAAACAACAACAATATTATTAAAACGGAGATCACCAGATTTGCATTCAATGTCGATAATGTGTACCGTAATACTAATCACAAATCAATGCATTAAAGTCAAAATACTTTATTCACAATAATATAATTCTATGATAAATTCAAAACCTAACCAAAGAAAGAAAAGCAAAGATTAATTCTTAAGGTGAATCCGATGCAATACACTAATTTTTGACACGCTATATATATTATTGTTAAGCGTTTGTTTACCCCATGACCCTCGCCTGTCGTCGCTTTATTGTCCCTAAGGTATGTATTTCTCGCTATTCTTTGACATATGACATATTATCCAGGCGGAATTTATGTCACTATACGCGTAAGTATCCGTTTGAGTTGACATATCCATTTTGCATCTACTGCTAGATGTCATCTCGGAATGTCGCTTCTCAACTTGTTTTGTATGTTTTCGCGTGTCACGTTTTTTCTATACTTTCCGTTCATGACGTACCGTATGGTGAAATTCTAATTGCGCATTTTGTTTCCGTTATGAAATGCGACATACCTTTTTTGTCTGTTCTCATTTTAATTATTATTTGTATTTATTTGGTTATAATACTGGTTTATTACTTGTTTTTCGTTATTTTTATTATGAGGTATATTTCTTAAATTTGAAGTACATTTATTCCTATAAAATGTCGCTATGTTACGTTACAAATGGAAGTGAATTAAATTACATATTTGATCAATGTAAATGACTTGTTCTTGCATATAGATGACAATTTATGATACAATAACAGTTGCTTAGAGCATCGATGCAAAAACAAACCTAGAAAAACTCCATATTGGTTGCATCTGGGCATGTTTCATATATGTTCCAAAGGCTCGAATATCATCTTGACCATGGTGGGACGCCATATGAATGCACTGTCAACCTTACAGCGTTGAAGATCATAAACTGAAAATTGAATGTGCATGCAAAGACTGTATTGTACTTTGACTAATGCTATGTAGTTGCATGAAATAGACTGTATTCATGATACTAATACTAATACTGTACTAATTTTATGGAAAAATATGTTTAATGATTGTCATTTAGCCTTCACGTTTAATATATATCGCATTGTGATTAATGTGTACACCGTCTGGAAACAGGTGCATGTTAACTGAGTTTTCATAAGAGAAATGTGAACGTTAAATTTACGAACAAAAGTTGTTGTTTGAAAGTCTATAAATATTTTTTATGGTCAATATCTGTTGCAAAAAGTGTTTATTTAACAAAATGTGGACGTCTATGTCTACCGTGAAGTAGGCATGTATCATTACAATTATTCAAATCGATTTTTATTGTCCGTGTCGATTTATAAAAAAACTATGATACCTCTTATTATCAGTTATCATTTATATTATCAGTATCGTCGTCAATTGTTCAACAATCGTTTTGTACGTATGAATATCCAGACAGATGATGCATGAGTAAAATACATCACGATGTTCGGATTTGCATAAATATCATGAAATTATGCTGACATTGGCTGTAATATCTTTGGACAGTTGTAACTGATAATGGAACCCCAGTCTAAATGTGGGAACCCGGGTTGTTGTTTCCTGTATCAAGTACCGCTAGTCTGTGTTAGTTTGGGAGTTTAGAAGGACCTGTGTGGATTACCACAATTTAAGTTCAAACGGATGGAATCCACGCCAGGAAATCAATCAGGGTAAACTAAACATTGCACAAAACACAATACATTATTGATACCGTGCCAAGCGAAAATGTGTAATGCGGCTAAGGTAGCTCCAGAACAGTATGCACACTAGTATCGTCACGAGCTACCATGTTCATTAATGACATCGTGAAACCTCGTCTGACTTTATTGCGAACTGGGTAGCTCCTGACCAGAATGCGCGAATGCATCTGTATTTCATTGGTGCATTACGGCGAACACATTGCATAAATTAATTTCCAGACAGTATATACACGCTGGAAAGCAAAATACTATTCAAAAAATAAAATTACAAAATAAACTTAGGATTTAAATACTCTGGTGTATGAATTTAGTTTGTTTCGATTTCGAATCTTTGAACGGAAAGATTTTATTATGGTCGCACCAAACTATGACGTTCTTTCAATACTATTTGCCGTGAGGTTAGTGGTACATTTTCATAACTTAACTACTATTGCCTAGTCCTCAATCTAGAGAAACACATTATTTTGTTAGATTTACAATGTATATACAATACTTAATCATAAAGTTTTGTAACATCCTTAAACCGTATATTAACCCTATGAACTACACTATGAAAGTGCTCTGTGCTGCTACGAACCAGTTCAACATTTAAAACATCTGAATAGTATTAGTTTATATAAAATTTATTGTAGAGGCCAATAACTTAACTCAAACTGCCGTCTAGCATATTATGGGAAAGCCTATATAAAAACTCCAATGAATAACCCATTTCACGCATTAAATATAAGACTCAACTAAATTTTTACTCTTTATTATAGGACCATATATTATTAAAAAAATGTTTCTGGCATATAATGTCCGGACTCCAAGCAGCTCGGGCCACCTGCGAACATGGCAAGCCCAAACTAACTGCAAATAACTTACTGCACAAATAAATTGTATATGGGTGCTGACTCCGGGCGACGGCAACCAGCATTCCCTTCAAAATCATATTTCCCCAAACCAATGTGCCAGATAAAAAGCGTCAATGCGGCACTGATTGCCATATGGCCACCCAATAACGCTGTCCTCTCGAAACCGGCTGGACCAGCGTTGATGGGTGGCCATTGCCAAATCACTTTGGCAGCAGGGCGGATGGACGCATGCTTGGAGTCGGAAGATGTAAACTGTAATTAAAAGGCAAATATATGCAAACAAACTAACTGCAAATAACTAATTTTTTACTCAATAGCCACACCAACATACAAAATGGTTAGATTTAAATTTGTAAGAAACCCCTTAATTCGTTCATCTGGAACTTCAGTATTGCATTGGTTTATTATGCATTATAAATTGTTCAAGCCCTGCAGACACATTAGTAAAAATTAAAAAAAAAGTCTGTTCCCAGGGTTGACAAGTGGACTCCACTCCGTCATTCTCAAACAATTGGTCAAATTTTTCTAAGTCTGAGTTGGCAAAGTAATGCCCTCCACATGCCAAAGCCCCAGTTGATATATAACTATTAAGGCCCTTTCTTGCCTTGTCCATAGTAACTTTATTAGCAGACTATCTTCAATTTGACCTTGGAAGCACTGCAGACCATACAATGTTAACACTTGGCAATTTTGCCAGTATAGCCTTGTATAGCTCTTCAATCAATTTACGAAGGTCCTTCAGTGACGACGACCAAGATTATAACCGCCAAAATGTAGCACGATATAGTCGGGAGTATGTCCCACATTGGCAAGCAAAATACAATTTTCTTTGATTCTGCGAATGTTAACCCACTGTACCTTTGCCACCAGATGATGTTGGGTTCAAGGCGGAGGTTGGCCCCTTTCCGGTCGTTATCTTGCTGCTATGAATGCGTTCTTGATTATTGATGAGCCCAGTATCCAGTTTGTTAGTTAAACTAACCTATCTTTATGAACTGAACTTTTTAATGGTAGTTATTTATTAAGCTGGGCATGACAACAGGAACAGGACGAACATATGATTGTTATGCATTTGAGGCCCTTGTGCCTGCCTTTTTAATGATCTATACTGAATAGCCTAGCTTGGAAGCAGCTTCAGTTGCTGCTCAAATTCTAAAGGGTTGGATTTGTAAGAACCATAATTCAGACTCAAAAAAGAAACCGTTCTTTTAAGAATAGCAGAAAATTGGTAACGAGTAATTGGTTGTTTGTTAATGTGCAAAAACAAGGGGCAAGGCCTTAGAGGACGAATACACTTTTTGGGCAAAATTCTCTGTTTGACCTAGTAACTTTAAGCGCTACCCCTTTGCCCAACTGATCAGTTTTTGAATGCCGGATCAAAATGATTACCCCATTATGACCAAATTGGTAATATTCTATCGCCAACACCGCTGCCTGTAAATTACTATCACCTTGCTTAGGAACAGCTACCTCGCCAACTCTTAGAAAACCGAAAAACGCTAGCATAAAAGCTGCCGTGAACAGTGTTGCTTCGTAGACACTGGAGCACACAATATTAAGTTTTCTTATTATCATTTTCAGTAAAGAAAGGGTAATTGGTAGCCTATTATCGCGTGTTATCTGATATGTTTGCATTACTTCCACCATTTCTAAAAAGACCCCAAAAGCCATAATGCCAACAAAACAGGGAGCATCTCTAAAAATGTTACATCATTCTGATAAAATAGGTTGGCCTTGCCATTGAACAGGCCATGGGCAATAGGCACATTAAAAACCACAGCAGAGTAGCACCACCTGCACTATCAGTGTAAAAATGAATGACAGAGTTTTCCAACCATATATTATATGGAAAATGTACAACCCCATTACAAACTTCAATAAATTGTCTTCCCTCATTTCAACATTAACCCTTATCTTATGATATGACTTTTTTAAGCAACACATAGCATCATAAAATCTGCGTAAGATTGCCCTGCTTGCTCTTACAGCTTGACAACAAAAACTCAACTTCCCAGTCAAAGACTGCAATTCTTTTAACGTTAGTCTCTTTTTACCTAGACAATCGTGCAAAAGCTTCAAAAGTTCTTCCACTTTTTCGACACGTACTCTAACAGTCATTTTGCCAGTGTAAAATTCCAGGCCTTAACATGTCAGTACTGTTGTGGGACCGACCGACTTTTCCACCGCAACTGGGACTCCTATTTTATTACATACTTCCTCAAAAGAAGAGACTAGCATGTTACAATTATTCGACTTAACTGTACTTCCGAAGATAAAGTCGTCCAAATAATGATCTAAAGTTTGAATTAAAATTTTAAAATTAACCAGCCAATGTATAAAATTGGAGAATGATTCGAACAATACCGGAGCTATCGATAAACCCATTGGTAAGCAACATAATAATGGTTGTTGAAATTAAGACCCATCAAGTGAAAGTCCCCTGAGTATAAAGGCAATAATCGAAAAGCCGCTTTAATATCTCTTTTTGCCATACGTGCGGACGTACCTAAACTTAATAAAATGTCAGCCACTTTGTCAAATGATGTGTATTTAACAAAAATCTAAAAAAACTAAAATCATCATTGACTTGAACCATTGGGGTACGACAGGTGTGTGATTAACCCCCAACCCCCGTCTGGCTTCTCTAAAATGTCTAATGGACTTTCTTTTAATTTGGAAAATTGGTGGGACTTTGAAAGGACCTGAAATTCTACCTTAGGAAATATCTTTGTCAAGCTCTTTTGGACTTCTGAAAATTGCACTTTTGTTGAAACCAAATTATTCGCCGAAGAACCTAGATTTGATCCCTTATAACCCAGCTTAAAACCTTGCTTGAAGCTATAACTGAGCACAGAAGCAACTTTTTTATTAGGATATAACTGGATATATGTATACATCTTAACAACATTGATTGGCAACTTGCCAAGAGACCAAACTGAAATATTAGTTTATTAGTATGAGTATTAGAATCTAGATGGGCCTCGAAGCCTCCCTGAATTGGGCCTCTAGGCCGGACCGTGTAGGCCCTAGGCCTGTACGAGGTGTGTGTGACAGCCCCTTTGACAGACCGTCCCGCCAAGGAACTGGTGTTGCGAGGCCTGAGCTGACATACCCTGAAAGCATGGTCGGAACCACAAATCAGACAAGCATGTTTGTAATTGCAAACTGACCGTAAGCATCCGCTAAAATTGAAATCGTAGCATTTTCTTACAAAATTCCCTGTATCAACTGGCTGCCTTTGAGGCCCCATACACAACAGCCAAAGGTTCATATCAAGCATAGCTCATTCTGTTGACCGTACGATCTTAAACCATCGGTAAGTCTTGTTTCCCCCAGCCTTATAGTATGAATATGCTTGAAGAGATCATGCATTTTGACAGGATGAGCATTGAAATAGATGCTTGAGAAAATGAGCAATGCATAAGTCCATTTGGCTATATCCACAATCTTTTGTTTTATATTTGGCTTTACCACCAATTCACCCGAATTGCTCAAAATCAAATGTTTTTCTATATCTTCTGGAGCTACAGGGGCCTCCAACAAACTTGCCAGATCAACATATTGTGATTATATTATGTTTTCTTTAATTGACTGAGGAACATGATCGTCTAAAGCCGACTGAAAACTAGGAAGCATGCATGGATACAAATTATGTTCATTAAAACTATTACCCGATTGAATAGCCATACCTGGCTGGCTAGCTGCAGGCTGATGTATAGGCGGCATCTGGTGGTCCGGTTGTTGGCAGAGGCAGCTGGTCGGGCTGGCGGCTGTGAGGCAGCTGGTTGGGAAATAACTTGCCGGGTTGTTGGTTTTGAGACAGCTGGCCGTGTTGATGGCTGGATATGGGAGGCAGCTGGCCGGGCTGTTGGGTGGAAGGCAGCTGGTCTGACATTTGGGTGGAAACAGCTTGCGGTGTTGTTGGTTGGAGCCATGTAGGTTTCGGCTGGCCTGCTGGTGTGGTTCTCCAGAAGGACGGCGCCTTGTCCGGTTGCCTGTGGGAGGCAGCTGGCTCGGCTGTTTGGTGGGATACAGCTGGTCCGGCATTTGGGTGGAAGGCAGCTGGCGGGACTGTTGGCTTGGGCCAAGTAGATTTTTGCTGGGCTGCTAGTGTGGTTTTACCGATGGACGGCGCTTTTTCCGGTTTCGCGTTTCCATGTAGGTAATAAAAAATAAACAATAAAGATAACAAGTAAATACCGAAAACAGCCGTAACTGGCTTATAGGTAACACACCATAATACTGCAACAAAACATTTTTGGGATTTTCTACATATGAACTAAAAGTTGTCCTAATAAACTGTCTTGCTAACTATAAAATACATGCGCCATAAGACAACCTCTTAACTGCACAAAGTACCGACTATTTTCGCACTGTGTAAGTTTCCTTTACTATAGTTACGTAAAAGACCAACATTCATTTAAATTGAAGTGTTTACCCTGATAAAGCTGAACAGTGCCATCCCTAATTGAAACTGAAGCAACACACTCTCCAGAAATTGAATTAATACAGCTAAATATATTTGACATTTTTGTGCTCACAAAGGAAGAAATATGTTTAACAAGCCCCGGGATTTATTTGAATTAATACAGCTAAATATATTTGACATTTTTGTGCTCACAAAGGAAGAAATATGTTAAATAAACCACGGGATTTATATGTTTAGCTTGAAATATACCCTCTTACAGCCACTAATTCAAACATTAGACTATTTTCAGTAAATATTCTTACATGGTTATTTCACTGAATACATGAATACATATAAACTTCGTTTTCTCATAACGCTTGAATTGATTTTTGCCCTTAAGACTATTGATAAGGTAAGTCGCCATGTGACCGTGCCACTGTTTCACCACCATCGATGCCACTCAGAAAATACAGAAAATCCATAATATACAGCCCCGTAAATTCAGCATCCATCATAAAGATCCAAAGAATTGCAAAGAAAGACACTTTAACTTCCTGCTTCTAACTTTATTTTACAGATTTAATAAACGTTTACTTAATTAGATAAGAAATAATTTAAAGGAGAAAAATTACAATCTTTTGCTTGTGTCGATAACGATAAGAAAGAAATTGTATTTTGTAAAATTCACTACTTTAACATTCGGTTACTAAGCACCAACAATAAGGAAAATGACAATACCAGCCCAGCAGAGTGGCCCAACAATAAATAGGTCTATTATTTAAAACAAATATCTGCGAATCAATGTTTTTGTTTTAAAATAAGGTCCAGTTCCATTGATTAAGAAAATTCTTTTTATTGATTAAGTAAGCTTTAGGCGGACAAATCAAGTGTTTATTGTACACAACTAATTTAGAGCATAGTTTGGATTATCAACTATGTCGAGATGGTCATGAGTGACGTTGTCTGGGTGCAAAGTACCGCTACAAGTTACTTTTATTATGATGACAGTCATCGGTCCACTAAATTTTCTGGAGTACTGATTCGTGTGTGATATCCGAATGACGTTTATATGTAATATTGTATGGAGCTTGTTTCGGAATTTGTTTTATTTTGTTAGCATATAAAAATCAAGTTTTGTATCAAATGAAACTTTTGAATGTGTATATTATGATTTTGTTCCAATTTCAAATTAGTTATTTTGGTTTAAGTATAAAACAATAACAAAACCTCATGTCTACACGTGTCTAATGCTTCTCACTAACGAGGGTATTGTAAGATTCTAATTGCTATTTCCGTCATTTTAAAAACAATCTGTTTGTATGATTTCTTTTTGTTAACAATAACATTTCACTAAGAAGTGTAGGTTTAATATTCGTCTTTTTATTGCTAAACAGACATTCAATTTTGTAAATAATTAGTGCGTATAAGCTTGTATAATATGCATGTGATTTGAGTATTAATTATATACGAGTCAACATACACTATTGCAGTCTAGATGTGATTATTTTCTTGGGATTAACATGCTTCCGACCTGGTTTATTAAGCAAAAAACACGTTTGTTTTCAGATTTTGTAAAACTTATTATCTCGTTTTCAAATATTGAAATTGCAAGAATTACATATTAAGAGCGCCAAGATTATCCGTCTAGTTTTACTTCGAAAAAATAGAGAACATACATTTAACTCGACACCATCATGCACTACCGTTAAATGGGCTTCCTACAGACCACAAACGCTGCGATGATGCTAGTTTCTGTTGCTATTTTTAAACTTAGGTATATACTTCATTTATGTTTGTTGATGCTGTGTGTACATGTAATGTCCAGTATTGCATAGGCAATCGTTCACTAGTCTTCATTTGACGACTAGCGGATGTTATCAACGATTTATATTCTAACGATATTGCTTATTGGTCATTATCGGCTCTGTCACTACTTAGATAATACCAGGGACACGGACAATTTACTTAAAAGTACTCCGGAGTAAGGCCGGTTACTATTAAGCGTATTTGGTGTACCCAGGTTACAATTGCAGTAAACATAAGAGTACAATGATACGTTATTTCGACATCGATCAATTGAGCTCAAGAATTTCGGGAGTTGCAGTGTTCTTATATACAATAGCCGTACCAACTCGGAAATTCGGTATGCTACAAAACCTTTACTGTGCTCTTTATACTTTATATACTAGCAGGGGCGTTCTTGAGGCTATTTAAGCTAAACGCACGATCGAGAGGGGGGAGGGGTAGGTGCGGGAGGGGGTATCCCCCTCCTGATGGTGGGGGATTAGGGGGGGGGTCTCCCCCATGAAAATTATGGAAATGGTGCGTTTGGGGGGTATTTGACAAGAAATAGCGCTTTAAACTGGGATTTCGGTGAAGTTTTACACGCTTTCTGACACCGAGTGTACCAAAATCCCACATGTTATTAAGTATAAAAGTGATATTAATAATATTAAACATTGCTTATGGGACATTTATCAATCACTATAATTGAAAGTGCAAGACAGCACAATAAGTTTGGTCATTATCATATATAAAGTAGCGCTGTATGAAGGGGAATTCTGTAAAGCTACCTGTATCAGATGCTGGCGCAGGTACCGACTTCTCCCAAGTTCTGCATTTATTGGTTATATCAGTAATAATAAATCTTATTATGTGGCATTTATCGATTCGATTCTATTAAAATAGAAACATAGAATCGTTCTCACTTGTTTCTGGCACACACAAAACTCAATTTATAACGGGGATTTCGTTAAGTTACGCAAAGTTGGTACCAATCTTCTCTATTATTCTACAAGCACACGTGATATAATTCATACTTAATAATGCGTAGTCATTTCTAACATAACATTTCCAGTTTTTTTTAATAAATAAATGCTCCATAAGGGTGATCTCGGTAATTCTACACATTGAAGCTTCCACTTGCTCTTGTCAAGACCGCATTTCCGCGCTTGAAATGGTATATATTTAATTAATCTAACTTATGGATACCGAATGTCAGTGTTAAATAATACCGATTCACACCGTTTTTGCCTTATTTCATTTCCGCTTTTTTTCCGAACAAATCAAACGAAACTCGTTGAAAAAATGAGAACTAGGCATTCGATCTCAAGGGTGGATTAAAAGCGTTCATTGGTGACATCACATGTCTGCACATGTGTAGATACCGTTATTAATATAATATATCATGTGTCACCTTCTAATAACATGTATAATGGCAATAAAGTGCATTACTATCAGAGTAATAAAACACAGCCCAAATGAGGCTCCATGCTGGGTTTTATTTCTCTTTAAGTAATGCAGATGAACCTCGCTTCTGTATATTAATGACCTAGTAACTGATAAAACTATTTTTAAAAACGTGAAACATTATGTGATATTCAGATCGATAACATAAACTAATTAAATCTGCTAGTATATCCGATAAAAATATATTATAATTGTCTTTGACAGTGTTGACGTTCAGTTGTTCGTGGTGACGACCGCATGCATTTATACATCTCTTACACTTCTCAAGATCTCTTTTCGGCTTTGGAAACGATATAAATTAAATGTCACCAACTAATCTTTCAGGATATCGATTGTCCGAGTTACATAGACCCCATTGACACCTTTTAACCATTTTTAATCTACTTTTTTAAGAGAAAAACAAAAGAAACTCGCTAAAGTAAAAGTGAACCTAAACATAGCTTGTCTAGAAAATGGTGGACAGTTCGTTGCTAATTAACGCGCCCGATTAATCGATCGCTAATTGGTAGATCAGTTCTTAGATAAGAACTAGATTGACAGGCGGCGTCATGTCAATTAGTGGAACTCTTTGCCGCTGTATGCGTTTAAAATTTAGAACGGCTGTCAAATAGGCGAGTCGGTCCGTGTGGTAACCAGCGTAAAAGCAGCACTTGGAGGTGGGTTGAAAATAACCGTTATTACAGGGTGGTTTCTGAAAACCTTTTTAATACGAACCCAAGAGACGAGGTATTAGTTTACTGTGTATTTTAAAGGGATCTTTTCACGGTTTGGTAAATTGACAAAATTGAAAAAAGTTGTTTCAGATTAGCAAATTTTCGTTTAAGTTATGATATTTGTGAGGAAACAGTATTACTGAACATTTACCATAGTCCAATATAGCCAGTATATGTATCTTTTGACGATTCGAAAACCTAAAAATTATAAAGCGTTGCAACGCGAAACGATTGAATAATTTGGAGAGTTCTGTTGTTGTCGTTTAAATTAACGAAACTACGAAGATTGCTTATATACGGTATAAAATACTTCAACTGTGTATACCCGGCGGAATAGCCGAGAGGGCTAACTCCAGGACTCCGGGGGTCACTGGTTCGAGTCCTGGTACCGGCTACTTTTTTTTCCTTTTTTTTATTTTATTCTTGATTTTTTACTGGAGCTTTTAAGATCCAATGTTTACATTTATCAATATAAAGCATTTAATGACAAACTTCAAAATATGCCAAAATCTGTGAATATGCCCCTTAAAGGTAGCTCACCTCTAATGATTTATCCCGATTTATTTTACGATCTTTGCCGATCTTCAATGATCGGTTATTTCCGAGAGATGCATTATATTGTTTTCAAACTTCGAATTTTGATATGTGTTTACCTAATTCATTTAGAATACATTATTATTACTATAAATATTGACTTTGATCCAATTATCATCTGAAAAATACGATTTCGCGATTTCTTCAAAGATCGACGAGCCTTTTTACCTGTTTACTTATGGATATCTTATTTAAGGTTGCTCTGATGTGAAGCTGTCATTGCCGAGTGGTTAAAACGATGGACTCGAAATCTTTTGGGATCTTCCCGCGCAGGTTCGAACCTGCTGACTTTTTGCGACGCGTTTTATTTCTTTTCTAACGTAATTTGATTTAATATAGCATATAAGCTATGTTTATTGCTTAATATGTTCAAAATTGTATGCACATCCTTCAATTTTTAAAATTAAAACAACGTTATGGCTAAATTGTGTAATTTACTGCTGATAATACGAATGATGCATGTTGCATTTTTATTTTTATTTCAAAAAGTAAACGGTAAATCTGTCTATTTCTTGGTGTTTTTGCTGTATATAGTGTTTCTATAACAATTAAATTTAAAATATAACTTAAATGATACTTTTTTGAATTTTATGACACTTTGTTTTTAACCGACCCAATTTTTGCTTGGCTGAAATCACTTACATTTCATGGCGCTATTCCATAGATAAAAATTTGTATAAAATAAATGTCTGTAAAAGACTACTTATTTCATCTTGTTAAAACTTTGAACACCTTTACTGCATCTGTACACACCAACTTAGTGTTTTATACAGGAAGGAAAAGGGGCGTGGTGCAAAATTTCAAAAAAGGACACTTTAGCGCGCAACATCCATAAAAAGGGCACAAATATATTTGTATAGTGACTTAATAACAAGCTTTGTTACACACAAACATTGTATGTATAGTTTTGAGATTTATTGTTGAATAATTAAACCAACAAAATCCGGATTGTATATTTTATTATGTGTTTTATATTTTCATGTAGTAACAAAAAACAAGATTAAACACCATAGGATATATATCTTATACAAACTATAGCTTTTCACAGAAGTCTTAGAATACTGTTAAATGAGTTACCCTCTTAAACAATTATTTATATTTAAAACGTTACAAACATTGCACAAACAAGTCCTGTATATGCATCTTAAATGGAGATTCACAAACGCTAACACTTTGTTGAATAGTCAGAAAGTTCTGCGTAACGACATTGTTTTCATTTGTCCGATATAAACTTGTTTTGCTTACAAAGCAATTTGCATCAATTACTAATTTACGCTTCGTCGAAAGTGGAATGCCAAAATCGGAAAGCGTACGTTGCAACATTCTAAACACGAATGATAAGTGGTACAAGTTCAATATTTTTGTAAAATTCATATCTGTGTTTGCCAATAAACATATTTTGACAAGTTACAAACGGGTCATAATGTTCTTAATTGAACCAATGGTGCATGCCTACTACTGTTACAACAATTAACAACTTTTGGTCAAACAGGGTCCAAGACGGGGTATCAACTTCTTTGCCGACATTCACACGTTATTGTAATCAAAACATCGTGACAATAAACAAGCACGTGCTCCAATTAAGCGCGGTCTGCCTAACCGTGAACAGCAATCATGTTAAGATTGTCGTATGCTACAATTCATCAACACACATCTACTGTGAGCCTGCGCCAATGGTATTGGATAGGAGGCGGAGCGTTATTTTAATCGATAGCTTTAATATGAGCCTGCGCCAATTGTATTGGATAGGAGGCGGAGCGTTATTTTAATCGACAGCTTTAATATGTCACGGGTTGCTATTTTCGGCGTATGCAACTACCAGTGCACATTAAGGTCTCATTGGCCACCGTGCACTGGTCTATTTGGATCTAAATTATTTCTTTGGCGAATACCCGGGAAGCCGGGGTAAATTTGACCTACTTTGGCTCTAAATTAATCTTTCTCCCCTGAAAGGTCACAGGGGCAGGTCGGGCTACTATAACCTCGTGAAGAGGCCAGTAGGACCTGTAAATAAACTCTGAAATACACACACATTTTCGGCGTATGGCCAATTTTCAGGAAGTACAGTGGACGTCATGGGGTTTTGTAATCGGCGTATACAGAGGGGGTAATCACGTGATGATCTAAAGGAAGTCAAGATGGCGACGTCCGTGCCGAAACAGGTAATTTTCGCGGTTTTATACTCATTATTACTTTTATTTAATTATTTAATGCCGCTAACTTTCCAGCCATAGCAGCCAGAAAGTGATTAGCGTTTATTTCGTAGTAATATTCGCTATAAATCTCGCTTTTACCCTCCGCGAAATTTCTTAGCGGGAGCCTTTTGTCATATTATGTGTGATCTTTGCTGGGTTTCACTTATTGAATTACTCTCCAGCATACAAAAAGATACATATTAATATTTAAAATCCGTATACGAGTATTCTTTTTATGTTTATATAGCGGTTTTGTAGGGAGTAGACGTCTAAAACCTGCCATATAAAGTTTCATGAACCAGAATTGTACATGATCTAAATGGGTTTCAGATTTGAAATGATCACAAAGAGGTCCCGGTTATTGGAACACTGAATTTCTAATTCGATATGTATCTTTGTTGAGCTCATGTAAGTCACGGTATTCACACAGGTTGCAAATATTATGCTTGTGCGCGTGTGTGAAAATTGGTTGGTATTTAGGCATTAATATAATAGGTATAGTATGGCAAAATTGAAATGTAACCCTTAGTTGTTGATTTATTTTGCTAGATTATTCTACACATATTTCAGGTAATGTTAAAATGTAAACACGCACATGCTGTAAATAATGAACAAAGATTGTTTTTAAATATTCATGAAACCGAACTTTCCAGGTGAATATGGAATCGAACTCAAACACGACGCGTCTTTGGACTGAGTGTGGCCGACAGTTCCAGTCAAGGAGTGGCTTCATGCGTCATGTAACATAAGATGTTTTTTTTGGACAAGGATAAACTAAAAATGAACATGTATTGCTAGCAATCATGTGAAAAATATCTCGATGTGTAAGTGCCTTGTTACCTTGTTATACATTAGACAAGTTGATACCAGCTCTATTACTATTATTACTTGTGAATATGTTGTTTGATGAATATTGTTCATTTTTTATTTTTTTTAAAAGTCTTGTGAGCTTTATATTCATCTTTCAGAACAGTGCGTGGTTTTTAGGCATACGGTCTAGCGAACATGCTAAATAAGCTCAAGCAGTTTAAAATCTGTCAACTGTTAACTCGTTACATCTTACATTCTTTTTGTTTTTTAAGAAATCATCTTCACGGAGAGGCGGTCCGCTAGGCATGTTTCCAGTGTGGGAAACTGTTTGCGACACGCCAACAGGTAACATAAAACGTGGCTCTTGTGCACAATTCGAATCCATAAAACTGTATGTGCGACACGTGTTTCTCAAAGTACACGTCGAAACAATGCCTCCATGATGACACGGCTAGTGAGTTCGAGGGTCGTGCAGCGCCTGCCAATGCATCTGTCTTAATTTATGTTGACTGCTTCTTAAATAAGAAGTTCTTTTATATTGTTTAAGTTTAATGAAAATTGTGAGTATTGTTGATCTCTTATATATTGATTTATGTGATTTAAAGCTGGGATTTAAAGTTAATCTCATTTATATAGTGATTTACGTGATTTAAAAATGTGATTGACTGTTATATTATAAAATTGACAACCAACCATACTCAAATATTGTTTGAGGTCGTGTCGAATGTTTTTAAAACTTCTTGTCAGTATTTAATAGATATATTTTTCTGATCAGTGTTTAATGTATCTGAAATACAACCCATGATATATAGCTTGTTGTTTTAAATATTTAATAATATGTTGAGAATGGAAAAACGCATCAAAGTAACAAAACAAAATTACTTTTTTTTCTTAATATATAACTTACACAGACTGATAGCAAGATGATTTATTGTACGATTTCAACAAGTTCAAAAAAGTGTAATAGAATGTTCTCGTGACCTTTAATTTTAGATTTAGTATTCTTAATTCAGTACCATTATTGTCTTTATTTGACATGCGGTCTTCTGTAACACATAGAAGCTGTGTTTCTGAAGGTTCCAGAATCGCTTCGTTTCTTTATAATTTGTCGGTATTTTAAGTATTTGATGGCATTCTATGGATAAGTCTTCAAACTCGTTACCACATTCATAACCTGTTACTTTTATTTTGTCGTATAATCTTTTATTTCTTTATTGCTAGGTGAAAACAAAGTTCTTTCAGATTTGAATTTAATTTTTGAAGGAGATTTGATAGATAAGTGTTCATGATGATATACGATAGTGTGTTTTGCCTCCATCGGAGAACTTTGCCGTTATCGTTCTCCAGGCATCCTCGCAGTGGATGATGAATCCTGCCTGGATTGGTCTTGATGTCGGAAACTATACTTTTGAATATGACCATTCTTCTTTGCCATCGTCTGAAATAATTAAAATCTTGATCTTCAATCAGTTAAACAACTACTCCTTCATCTCGTGCAGGGACATGTTGATGGTATTTGTGTAACACAGATACGTTTTGTCGCAAAATAATGTCGAAATAATTGCATTATTGTTTCACAACAATAAGTAATTTTACCGGTCCAGCAACAAGGTTACAGTTATCATTTTAATTTAATATCATAAATTTCCCATCGATACACAATATTAATTTGTACTCTTATAAGTAACTGATTTTGTAAAATAGTTTGAAAACAAAGATTTGTGTGAAAACAATGATTTATGTATTCCAAAATTCATGGAAAAAAACGTATAAGGCTAAAGATATTATAAGTTACTGTATGTCCATGCAATGCTTTAATTTGAATAAACAACATATCGTTTTGTTGCAATGTATACATGACCAGAAAGCATTTATTGGTAAATTTACTATCGCTAAAGGCGACATTCATATATAACATACTTTATTAATGCCCTTCCAAATGAAGCCACTGCAGTATACACGCTAGTAAAAATACTGCTCTGTGTAAAATCTATTCGTATCAAGAGCTTTTCGTAAAAGTTATAGACTAAGACTGTTCCTAATGAACATATAAGTATTACCTTTTTAATATTCAGTCTTTACATTAAATTCTGAAGAACTCAATAAATAGTATCAGCTATTTAGGCATCATTAATTGGAATATTGTGTAGGTTTCCGATGATTAATTAAGTAAAATGTTTATAAGGTAACGCCGTGCATCGAATAATGCAATTTATATGAAAATATAATGCATGCATAGAATAAACTGTATTTGTGTACAATAAAGCGTGTATTTGTAATGGTGCTTTATAAATTACAGACAAGAATAATTGTAACTAATTCATACTTACATCCCATGGAGTTATGATTCTTGAGGAAGCAATTTGATCGGCCACACGTTTTCCTGTAAAAAGGATAAACAAAGCTGAAAGGCATGCGTAATTGTGTATATGAATGGGAGAGGCATTCAAAAGTTATATTTGGTTTTGATCTTCTAGTTTCGTCCTAGTTAACATGTATCTAGTCAAAATACTTCTATCACGTTTAATTTTACACCAGAAAAGCATTCAACGAGAGAACGTTTTTTCGGATAAAACCGGGATCCCTTTGTGATCATCTCAAAAGCGGGACCCATTTAGATCGTAAAACCTTTTAAGTTCTTACTACTAAAAAACGATTCGTACACATCTTTTTTTTACAAAACACAGAAAGAAACATTAAAAGAATACTCGCATACGAATTTTAAATACAAATATGTCTGTGTTTGAATGCGAATGTGAAACCCAGCAAAGATCACAAATTATATGACAAAAGGCTCCCGCTAAGAAATTTTGCGGAGGGTAAAGTCGAGATATCGAGCGAATTTTACTACGAAATAAACGCTAATCACTTACTTGCTGATATGGCTGGAAAGTTAGCGGCATCAAATAATTATATAAAAGTAAAGGGTATAAAACTGCGAAAAATACCTGTTTCGGCACGGACGTCGCCATCTTGACTTCCTTTAGATCATCACGTGATTACCCCCTCTGGTATAGAAACAATAGACTGATCCCGCAAAAGCACGAGTTTAGAAAAACCCACTAATCACGCCGGTACAAACAACGCTGATCCATTATATCAACCAATGATAGCTTCCTTTAAATAATAGAGGTTGATACGGTGTGTGATTTTGAAAGGATTATAAATGGGTCATGTTTATTTGTACCAGCAGATAAGTAGGGTTTTCCAAAAAGTTGCTTTTTCCGAGATACATATATTATCGGGCGTAATATACGGCCGTACGCCGCTTAGTGCAAGCCCTGTAAATTATTTTTTATTAACTTAAAACTGTTTGCATTAAATTGAAATCAAATCAATATTTACAGATACAACTGGTGTTTTTTTTTAATTTAATTACGCGTAAAAATAAATGTTTTGATATAACTGAATTATGCATGAAATGCACAAATTCCACGTGAATAACATCGAGGTTTTCATCAAGTCTCCTAAATAACTGTTCACGATTGTATCCGGACCGATAAGTGTTACAAAGCCACTGAAATTATCGATTGATATTGACACATGGATATTCACGCATGACGAATTCACAACCGCGCGAATTTTCGCTGATAATTGTCGGCTTAGAAGCTTGGTTAAGAGGCAATTAAGATGTTATCAATAAGGTCGCGCACGGCGGAAAACAGGGCGGCGGCCTTTGAAAAGGGCAGCGGCCTTTGAAAAGGGCAGCGTGGCGCTGATTTGCTTTGAAAAGGGCAACGAGGCGCTTCAAAAAAGCGGCGTGGCGCCGCCCCACGCTAAAACGGCCTGGATAAAACACTACCAACTGCATGCCCAAATTTGGAAATTTGAATGAATTATGGAATTTTTATATAACCCAGGGGTGAAAATAAACTGGACAAAAGCCGAGCGTGAGGGTGGTTTTGAAAAAATCGGTATATTTTAAAAAAAAACATGGAAAGCCTACCTACAATTTTGCATGTAGTTCAGTGAAATTATGCTGATTAGGAAAATAATTAATGAAATTATATTTGGATATGTGCCCATTAGGGGTGCGCTACCTTACTATACAATTGGCTGATGGTAGATTAATCGTCGTGTTCCGATTGCCTTATCGCAAAGTGTCCGGCATAAAGGCAGGGAATAACAAGTAAAGATGTTTATCATTAAATGTATTTCATTATTCAAAACTGACAGGCCCTAGAATGACAGGAACAACTCTACAATGAACATACAAGTTACTTATATAAAGTGCTTATACACAATTTCCTCGTGCCAACGTTTTATTCTGTTCTGATAACGCGGTTACCGACTCGCGTTAACGAATAATTTAGCTGGTTTAACGACATAACCGACCGTGGTACTGACTAACATAGTCATTTTGAATTATAACTAGATGTAGAATATATATAATAATGCGTGAGAACGCGATAACTAACGAATATCAACGACATAGTAAATCAAAATAACATAATGTTATTTACACATTCGTGGAAACGACACAACTTCAATCACTATAATAAAGGTTTAATTCAGGTTAAGCCTGTTTGAATCAGTTGTATGATGTACAAAATATTCTCCCGAGCTCGAACCACAGAGGTTTCCTCCCTTTATTCAGAAATAGCAAACTTAAAAATGTCAAGCAAATGTATTACATTAGTTACCTCCCATATCAATTAAAGGTCACATAACCCCAAACCGGAACTCCTGCTTTAAGGGTTACATGCAGCCAGTTTGAAACTTAGCACACATTGTTTTGTGCATGCTGCCTAGGATTTGTAAAATACATTACAAATGGTTAGTTTTGGTATCAACTTGAAGGTATATTTGTAAGCAATAAGAAAATAAGCCATTTTTGTGCTCTACTTTTTGTGTTGATGGTTCCCGGCTTTGAAAGTAGGTCATACTATTTGAGCCCAAAATGGTTGTCTGCACAGCTGTCAAAACTGGTTTGCCTATTCTAAGGTAAATATTTTGAGTTAGCGCGTATAGAATTTAATGTCATTTTGATTTACTTAGTTTGTACTTTAAAAACAAATGATCTTTCAAAGTGTATGTATGTTCTTTGTATTACTGATAAACCGGTTTGTCTGCTTTACTGCCTGCCTTGTGAATGCGTTTAAAAATAGCGAATGCTTAAAGTGCATGTCATGGAAATCTTCAATATAAAATGCTAGTCTGTACTCTACTTGTCGCGTCGGTAGTTCACTTTTACAATACGTACTGTAATGAAGCATGTCGGCCTGTACTTATACTTGTTAAAACGAGCTCGCATCCATGGTCCTAAGGATTAAAAAAAATGTTTGATGAAAAGGACTTCACCGTGGGCATATAGGAAAAAAGCCAGAAAACGCAAACCAATTTGACTTATATTCTGCGTCACTGACGTATTTTTCACCAATACTTTGTCGCAAACATGCAGACGATGCACTTACATGTGTGTCGAGTGAAGAGGGCTATGTGAGAAATACACACATCGCCTCGTCATTTACGCATAGATACGCATATTTTGCATCGTGCGAATAGGTCTAACACGCAAATGATGCGTGGAATACGTAGACGCCATTCATCGGCACTATATGCGTTCCCAGTGCTATACCGCACGTAATAAAATATAATCTGATGGGACCCAGGCTTGAAATTGCATTTCTCGAAAAAGTTGCAAAGTAGGCAATTTTCGGCACAGTTATTTTGCGTCTTGAAACGATATAAAATGTACATATGTACATTGTTCATTAAACTTTCCGATATATAGTCTCCAAAATGATTTTGATCTTTGAACAGATATAGTGTGTAGTAATAAAACTTTGTTACCAAAGTTATATTACGGAGTGGATTTTTATCATATTAAAATAAAATACTTTCATTTCTATCAGTTAAAGAACGTTTTTGAAGCGTAATATACCCACATAATATGCAATATCGAATGTCGCGTGTTCGACAATCATGGTGTATACGTGTATGAATTATTTATTCTCAACACATTATGTTTATGGTAACATACTAAAGAACATTGTAGCTTATTAAATAAATTTAAAAGTTAGCTCCATTGAAAAGCAACATTACTCTACAATCGGTTTACTATTCTTATTTACTCTGGTCGCAGAGCATAATTTCTTCAACACTTGTCCGCAATGCACCACAATATTGTCATTAAGTTTATAATTGCAAAAACTTACACGATGTAATTGTTTATTTATGTTCTGTATTTCTTTGCTGTATTGCCTTTATGTTCTCTTTTTAACATAATGTTGATGGTCCTTTTTCGATCTCCAATTCGCGTGATAATCTAAAGACAATCTGTATATGAAGCAAAGGTGGTTGTGAAAAGTATGTTTTTATCACAACGGTTTCGCTAGTCAGTGTACTATTAACTCGCCTTAGTTGCCATTCTCACTTCTATACCAGCGTTCACTGACAGTGTGAACATCGACATTCACTAAAACAGAACAAATAATTGGGAAACAACAAGTTGGCACCGCCTCATTTAGCATGTAAAAGTATATATACAATTTCTGTGGTGGCATAGAGTTTCTTTTAGAAAACTATTAACGTGTGATATGTATTGTTTACTATCTTACGTTTGAGAACAAATTCGAGTCAAGTATGTTGTATTACATATACATATAGAGTTTTAAATTATATTTAAAGTGGTGAACATATTTTTCTTCGCAACACCGTTTACACTGGGCTCTTGAAAGACGTTTTAAAACGTAAGAAAAGTTGCAACGTTCCCTTACCACGTGCTCTATGTTTTACAACTTACTTAAAGAAACTAAGACCACCATGTTTGCAAAGTCAGCAAATATAAACAGCGACCTTTCAAGACATGGTTATCAGAGCTAAAATATCCCATTACTTCAGGTAACGTTTATCCTAATTCTCTTTTATTGCTGCACTTTTTTGGAGTAAATACGATGGCCAATAATCGAAATATACCAACATGTGAATTAAAATCACGATACTATTTATTTAAAATTAGTGCTGGGTGTGGAATATATGTCCCGCCTTCGCGTGCATTGAAATTGTTGTTGTTCTTTCTTAACAAGTGTTCCGCGGTCGGAGACATATGCCCCCACCACCACCACCTTGACCTTTGACATAGTGACCTGGAAATAAATAGGAGTCATCTGCCTGCATGATCAATGTACCTATGAAGTTCCATGATCATAGACCTAAGCGTATTCGAGTGATCATTCGGACAGCATTTGGTGGACGGACCGACCGACCGACAGACCGACAGACCGACAGACCGACGGACCGACATGTGCAAAACAATATACCCCCTTATCTCAGAATGGGCACATAATAATTTGCTTTCTGAATACGCGTGCATATGTCATGTATACCAAACCCGCTTTTGTGAGTCATGTAAACTAACTGTAGTTAGTCAATATTCTCTATTCATAGAACAACTGTAAAAGAGAAACCTACCCAAATGTAATACCACAGTTTTGTCTTCTTTTATGATATACAAAAGTAAAAGTGCACGCGACGTGTAAACGTTTAATTTAATTCATCATTCTAAATGTGGCCATTTTCACCTTAATCGAGACTTGAAAGTGTTAAATTTAATAGTTAAACGATGTACGCCAGGGAAAAAATATCAAAGCAGAACATATCAATAAGCAATTCGAAAACAACATACAATTGGACAGTATGAACACAGCCTGGGAAAATTCGCCTTTTAGGCTCAGACAACCAAAATAATCTTGATTTATATTTACGTAATTTGCGGAAACCAGTCTTCAAAATCTCTGTTTTAATAGTACCCGTAGTGAACACATTGTAAGGTGTTGTGTAACTCAATAAGTATTCTAGTGCGTATTTACATGCTTCGAAGCTCGTTCAACATTCTCATTTATTATTGGTTACGGTTTGTGCGTGTAAGTTATTTAATCGATACAGCAATTTACATAAGTAGGTCGTGTCTGTAAACCAGAACATAAAGGGCGGATGGATACAAACGAGCGTATCCGGTTGTTTAAAACTGCGATATCTTGCCTGGGCACATGTTGAGCGGACACCACTTACATATATTAAAATAAACATATATACGGTGTATAACGTGTTCGTAAAACTTACAACACTACAACAATAGAAACCTACATTCATCATTGAACAATAACAGTTGTAATAACGTAGTTTTTATTGAGTAAAATGCTTATAATTTAAGTTCTTAACATTGTCTATTTATTAATGTTGAACAATTAAAACAAAGTTTCATTGAGTGATGCGATGAGTAAATGGTATTTGGCCTTTTAAAAAGAACTTTTCATTTGCATTTTGTTTTGCATGAAACAAGTGTCGGGTAATGATGGATACTATTTGCCCTTCTCTTCCAAAAACTAGAGACGCCTCCGCTGATGCGCCATTAACATGCCAAGTACAGCTCTTGTTCAGACGGACCCGTTAGTTTATTTTAAACCTATTTATTTTAGCTCGATTGCATCGAAAGCCTAAGACTTATATAAACGCTCTCGAGTCCGTTTCCTATACTAAAACCAGTACTTGGTGTCTTTGGAGAGATTTAAGGAATGCTCCCACGGTGGGGATCGAACCCGTGACCTCCCGGTCGCAAGGCGGACACCATATACATTATACCACGGCGACCCGCTTGTCCTTTTGTTGCCTTTGTAGACGCTCGGGGAGTGGCCATGCTACACCTGCAAACAAATTGTGCACTTGTGAGAACTGAGGTAGTGGTCAATCGCATTAGCACTGACACTGAGTTCGGAGCGAGAATACACGACAGGCTACCAGTCACGGTCAATATTGATGTCACGTGAAATCTAGCACTGAGTTCAAAGCGAGAATACACGAATGGCTACGAGTCACGGTTAATATTGATGTCACGTGAAAACTAGCACTGAGTTTAAAGCGAGAATACACGAATGGCTACGAGTCACGGTTAATATTGATGTCACGTGAAAACTAGCTCTGAGTTCAAAGCGAGAATACACGAGTGGCCACGAAGCAAGGTTAATACTGATGTCGTGTGAAAAACATATGTTAGTCACTCAGCACTTACTGTAAAAATGTGAATTTTAACCGCATCCGCAGAAGAGACGTATTATTTAACACATTATAGTTTATTGCCGGTAATTGAACCAGACTGAACTTGTACCCATGACACAAATATTATACCTTGCGTCAGCCGCTGACGAGTTGGTAATTTGCACATTAATTATATGTAAGTGGATACGAACGACTGCATCCAATAAATTTGAAGCGACCATTATGTTTACAGTTGAGCAACGATTCACTGCTTCACTGCTTTGGTAAGATATACGATCGGATATTGTGCGCGAATCACTAAATGGATTTGTAAACTGAAACAAGAAAAATAAATCTTTAAAAATAGTTCCGTAACCTGAACAACAACGGATAATATCTTAAACATAAGTGCGTCACCGGCTTATACACAAAACGGCAACGTGCGATAACAGGATATAATTATTATTTCGAGGTAGAGTGGGTGCTTCATAATCCGACCATGTTCCTGATTCCAAACACAATATAAATTTCTTATCCAATCACGTGCCGTAAAAGATATCAGGAATCTAACGTAATTAGTTTGACATCACTTCCTTTCACTTTCTTTTCGGTGCAATTTTGAGGTGCAGCCAGTTTTGCTGAAAAATACATTTGCCGATATACACAGCCTTTCGGTAAGTGAAATTATTTGATCGCCATTTTTTTACACTTATTTTCTGAGATTATATCAAAACACATAATTTCGTTTCAGTAGCGTTCTATGAAAGATAATAATCTAGAAACATGTTCTGATCATGTGTGACCATCATGATCAAGATGTAGGGTTGTGTAAAGGAGGAATTGATAGTGTTCGGAATTACATACCACATTCAAGGACTGATCCAAATACCGAACGATTGACTAAATTTGATCCTTTTTTATGTTGCATGTCCGATGACTTATAATAATTGGTTTTGTTTTTCATTTGCAGTAATGAGCCGTCAAGTTGGAGAGAAGAGGCAGTCATACGACCCCTGTATGATTGATCAAACTGCCGAGGTTGTAAGAAGTGGAAGAATGTCTCTTTGTCAATCCTCTAAAACATATTACCTACTTTTTCCTCTTTATTTACTAAAAAACTTTTTCCAAAATTGACTGAGTATGTTAGTGTAAATGATTGGCCTTATATCTTTTTCTATGTACAATGGGTTTCCAAGCTGGACTTATGAAACGGGAAATCACTGGACAATCCAAATGTGTGCATTTAGGCCTGTACCATATTGTGAGAGCGCAATAAGAAATATTTTACAACGACGAACGTGAATATAACCATATTTTACGCGAGGATATATTAAACCATCTTCTTTGGTGTTCAAAAACAAGCATGGATGCCTCAAGAAGTATTTTAACCTTTTGTGCGAAACAAGAAATAGCCTTAGACCAGAGCATTGCGTATTTACTAAATGCACAATAACCAGAATGAAAGCTAGATGTTGTATGGTAACATAGATTTAACAAGACACATTGTTACCAGACCACATCTAGCGTTGAAATTATTGCTATTTTATACGGAACACTGATTTTGTATGGGTTAACTTTATTTTACGAAATAATAAACGAAATATTCGTTGATGTTAAGTGTTAATGGGGCTTTAAAACGATCTGTCTGGTTATGATGTTTACGCATTGAGTCGCAAAACACATTAACTTATCGGGATGATATAACTATTGTGGTTAGTCTACATTAGCGACATGGTAATTCACATGGACCAAAGTTGGGTGCAACGAAGCACTACAACGAAACGAGCACATAATTTTTAAAACATGTAGTCACAAGATTTATTATCGAATACCGGGTGAATACAGTTTCATGCTTTTGTACATAATTTTACGAAATTTATGATCGAATCCCGGCTGTATTAGGTTTGAAGAAATAAAAGTGTGCGTTTTGCAACACTGCGTTTTGCAAGATAGAATCTATATTTGAAATATGAAATGAGTAAAATAGACATAAAATAATTCTTTTGAACGAAATCACATTCATTGAGTATCAAATTAACTGATGTTTGTATTTAAATAGCTAATATGTATTTAATGCTCATGCCATTAAGCATTACATATTGGGGACTTAAAATGATACATTCATTCGTTTCAAGTTACCGAAATTATAAACGTAACATCACTAAAATTATGTTTCACACTTGTGAATGACATCAACGCGACTTCTGACATTAACGCTGCCTGGTTTGAATAGAGACTGGTTGATTTTCGCCAAAATATTCGTATGTAATTATATCCGTCAGTCCCACAATTTACTTTTTAAATGTAATGTTTATTTGTGTAATTTGAATAAAAAACAAAAATCCTATTGTGGTAATGGATTACAGTGTTCTTTGCATTTTCACTAATTGACAGTGAGTTTGGTAAATGAAAAGTTCGGTAAAAAGGTAAAAGAGTTGAATATGTCTGGACAAAGGGCGTGACTAACTGTAAAGTATCTGAATGCGTATTAATATCCTTGTTTCGTTGACGTTTTAAAAATATCAATTTACCGAAACCTCCAGATCTATTGCTCTGTATTACTTTTATAACGACCTTGTCATTTATCGAACTTACATGTTATCGTTTTTATTACAGAACTTGTTTCTAAGTTGGTATTTTTCAAACTGTGTCAATTAAATGGAATCATCGGGATTTTTATTTTAAAAAGGTCATCATGTTCGGGATTACGAACACTTCGGTTCGGAATTACGAACATATGTTCGGAATAAGGAACAGTTGGATGTCCGCATGCTTTGTAAATAATTTCTTTTTGGTTGGACCATTATATAATTCTATATTGGACTAAAGAATATCATATGCACATATCTAGTTGATTATTGTCTCCCTTTGATTGAAAGTGATCGTAATTCCGAACATCATTAAAGTGGCTTAAGTGTTCGGAAATAGGTACACCCGCTCTAAGTGTATTGTTTTAGTTTTAAAATCCTGTACTTTGTGTTTCAATTTTACCGGTAAAGCTTGTTTGCGAAAATAAATCGGGTGCTAGACAATCATATTATTATTATAATTATTATTTTTACTATTATTATTATTATTATTATTATTATTATTATTATTATTATTATTATTATTATTATTATAATTATTATGTACATTTAACGACGCGTGTCATGCGAAAATGGGTCTTATGCCGTATGCGCAGTCTAATGAGGAGCTGCCCTCTCCGCTAATTAGATCAGGAAATCTTGATTGACATTTTAGGCTGTAGCGGACTGCCTGAACAGACTGCGCGATTGCCGTTTATGCCATAAGACCTATTTTTGCAAGACGCGGATCATACTATCTTCGAATCGGGAAGCTGCATGGCGATGGACCTTAATGTACGCGTATGTCGGCCCCTAAAACGTTATGGGCTCGTAGATTTGCATAGGAAACTCCTCATACAAAAGTTACTAAAAGAAGTAGTGTGTGTTTGTATTGCGTGTGTATATTTAATGAATTTTGAAACAAAATAAGTGCAGAGAACAGCAATTTTGTTAAAAAGATGAGCCATAATAATTTTTACAGGCAGTAAGGAAAAACTATTACATTTCATTCCCTAAATATATAAGTTTGACAAAACATGCAAAAAGAAGACATACAGAAATTAAATAATTCATATTATATGAATGACTGAAAAGTGATTAATAAACTACTTTGAAGGGAAGTACAGAAAACTATAAAGTTCAATAAGTGGTATTTGTAATAATATTTCGTATGGTAATAGCTTTCTTTTTATATTTACATAAAATACATTTTGCAACTTTACAGGTTGATGTTAATAAACTAAGAAAATTAAGAACATATAGATTGGTGTAATAAAAACGTGTAATGTATTGTTGCCGTAGTTACCGGAAAAATAAGCAAACACGAATGATATCGAGTTCGTCCTCTTGATCCCGTTGGTTACAACAACGGCAATTAAGTTCTTCATGAGGGATATTTTTGCGTGCGTATCTTCCGGTCTAAATTCTCAAGAGATGGACAGAAGCCCTTAATTGTAAAAATATAAACGTTGACTATTTGGCAATAAATCTAAGTAGTATGCATATTCAAGAAGAGTTTTAAATATCCAATACATATCTAGAGTAGAACTTCTAATAATATTACAAAACCTTTCCTGTTTAAATGTGTCAATAATTCTGCACTTAAATTCGCATACAAAAGCGTGACTTTTAGTTATATTCGCTGTTTAAAAAAAATCCGTAATCGTTGAATTATTGTTTAAAGATTCACAGACAATTTGTGCATCCTTTATAACTATCATTAAGTCTTTGGGATGTACATCGTTTGTATAATAATATTTGTACGGTTCATAATTTTAAACCAATACTTACTCATTTGTTCATATCGTTTTAAATACAATGGATATCTGCCCATTCCACCATATTTTGTAGCATTGCAAATGCTCATTTTTACGTTTAACAGTCTTTTGCAAATTGTAAATGAATGCGTTCGATCTCTTTGGTTTATTGAAACCGCATATTTCAGAGGCATAGCAACAAATAGACCCAACAAAATAATCAAACAACTGGCAATATTATTGCATCTGAAGATCATATTGTTCAACATTTATATAGTAAAATATTAATAGCCTTAAGGGCTTTTCCAACTAAATGTTTTTGATAGAAAGTGAAACTAACAGTGTAATTAAAAACCGTGCCAAGATAATTTAAATTGTCGACGAATTCTATATTTTGACCACTATATGTCTATTTTCGTCTTGTCAAATGTTATCCCTATTGCAAAAAAAATCATTACTTTTATTGTTGAAGTGTTAACATTAAGCTCCGAGGAATAACAATACAGATACATTTTATCTAAGTGGTTCCGTACTTCTTTTGATGATTTACCTGATATTGCCATATCATCCCCGAATAACCATACAATTAATGTTATTTCGTCTATATTTAAGCCTGACAATGTGCTGTTTTGTAAAAAAAAAGTTCCAAATCTTATACAAATAGTGAAAGGAAAATTGTAGAACTATTACCTTCATTTGTCATAGACGGGCAGCATAACTTATGTTTTCTAAATATGGTGTACACGACTTAACACAAGATTTAAAATGTTCATACATAGTTTTAATTATTTTCAGCAATTAACCCTATTCAATCCATGTTTCACATAAATTCACTATATCAAAGGACATACAAACTAATTTAAATTTTGCTTTATTTGCGTGCTAACTAACACAAGCAATATTCCAGCTAACAGAACTAACACTTAACTGTATTTTATTACTATTTACAATATGCCGTATTCCTAGGCTATGACAAATTCGTGAGGAAACATGTACGTCTTCGCCCTAGTGTAGTGTTTTCGAATGGGAGGTTTCTGCTCGGTGTTGCTTCTTCTGCTTCAATGTCATCATTAACGTGGTCGGTATCCAACTCACACTTTAGGTTTATTTTGTTGCTAGGTTCTTTATTCGGAAAACCATGTTGAAATGCATCACCTGATCACCTTTTACCGACAGATACAATTGATCGTGTAGTGTCGTTGTATTTCTAAACTGTGTCATTGATTATTAATGTATCGTCACGAATAACTACGTCGTTCCCTGTAACCGTTCGGACATCATCCGTTCACCGGATTCTATCGCTATAATCGAGTCAAACAGCGAATCAAGATTTTTATGTTATAGTGTAATAGCACGATTTAAGTTCACAGCCCTTGTATTGCAAGACTTTGACTAGTTTTTTACATTTATTTTAGTCACGCGACTTTATTCGATGCGCTTTTTCAATTTCACAAACTTCTTCTTGTTCTTCACAATTCAGCGTTTGCTAAAAGGATAATCGCATTTTAGTTGCTGTAACGCGACTCTTATAATGTTAACGCGATAAATAACTCTAGCTCGATCTGTCTTTTTTTTCAGAGCAAACAATTTTTACTGAAACCGCATACACGAATCGTGACCGACAATCAAATATAGCAATGGACATCGTAGCGAGTGTGAACACCGGAAATGACACCGACGTCGACCACTTGAAAGACGTTAAAATTGCTACAAAGACGAGCACGAATGTCGGATGGAAGCAGGACGCAAATTTGGGACCAGTGTCCACGTGGACTAATGCGGTATGTAGCACCCATTTTTGTTTAATTTGTTTGCTGCTATGCTGTTGTTGTTTGGTGTGTGTGTGTGTGCGTGCGCGTGTGCGTGTGTGTTTTCTTGTTGTGGTTATTTTGGAGGGGTGAGGGCGACCAGAAAGTATTATGTTTCGAAATAGGTTTCCCATTAGTAACATACAATCAACCTATTTGAAAGATTCCCGGTGAGGACGCGGACATCGCGAGCCAGTACCACGAGTTGCAATACCATCTGTTCGAGCTTGGGTATCCCGAGACCGTGGATCGCACCCGCGCCCCTCGGGCCGCCAAGGACGCGCCCAGAGAGAAGGCGGTGGTGGCCGTGCTACACCGGGCCGGGAATACCACGTCGATATGCATGGAAGGTAACGCGCTTTGTCTAACCTCTATGGATCTATACTGAATAGTGAGGTATGCGAAGATTTTATTTGACACACGTTGCTAAGGGTAATAATTCATATTGATATGTATGTATATGTACATGATTGAGGGTATATGCTTGGTTATTTAATTCATGCGCGATAGATTTGTATCGCCAATTGGCACTTTGTTATTGCCGTGTACACGTGAATGTTCACGTAAGTCTATATTTTATAACCTTAAATTCAAATAAGTAATAATTATTGTTGAAATTAGAAAGAGTTACAATAACCCATACATATTTTTTAACCGCACCCAAGGCGGGCGTCAGGCGCCGGGCACATTTTACATGATCCTGTCGTCGTCGTGGCTCTCCAAGGTCCCCTCTAGTATACATCGGGGCCTTTACACCCTGTACGTGCACAAGGCCGTCACGTTTTACGCAGGCGGCGCAACTTACCTTGACGAATTCGAGCCGCCGAGGCAAGTGACGTATCTGGTGAATTATTTTACTCATGCGGCCACTGGCGGACAGAGAAACGGCGGACATACTATTGAGGTAATGTAGCCACCAGCATTTTTTGGTTTCTTAAGGTAACGGACTCTGCAAGCCAAGCAGGGTAATCCAAATATATGAGTCGCGTTCTGGAAAAAATGAGCTCAATTAATGTGCGTAAGTCAAGTGTCGCCCCAGATTGGTTCGTGTAGTCGTCTCAGGCTAATCAGTGACGATACCTTCCCCGTAGAGTGGATTTTCATTTAGATGAAAGTTTCTGTAAACAAAAATTTCCATAAAAGCGGAATATGTCTGTCCTGATTATCTTGTGTGGACTTCACTGGCTTATCTTGGATAACACCTAACACACATGCATTAAGCACCGTTTTCCCACCAAATCTTGCCAGTAACAATGTTTTACATCGCTTAAATGCTTGTCATGCATGGTAATTGGTATTCGATCTATTTAATTATATTCCTTTTTCGCGATACATATAGGGTTTAACGCCACATATTTTAACAGTGTTCAATGGTATTTCTTTACAGAGTGGTCAATTCATTGTACACTAAAATTATTATGAACAAAGTCAGTGCAACGATTCTTGCTTTAAGTTTGAAGCAAAATTACAGTTAAAAACATAAAAAAAACGTATGCATATTTAGTGTCGGTTATCGACAATAACATATTTTTAGGCAAATTTGGATTGTCCAATGAGCAGTTCGTATGACCTCCGTGACGTCATCAATGACCGGCTCTGGTCACGAAGTGTCCTGTATTCCGTTGGCATAGCAACGCCCGAAACGCTCGCGTTCTGTTACAAACCGAAACACAGTCTGGTTGCTGTGCCCGCCAATGCCGTCGTCCACGAGTACGAAAGGAACACCAGTCCGGATTTTGTGGCGAAAGAAGTCTCAAAATTCCTGCAAGAGTTGTCCAATAACAACCGCAAAAGGGTAAATGTTGTTTCTTATCGTATGAGTTTCGCAGTGAATCTATTTATTTTTTTTCAGAATGCACTTGAAGTATATATATATGCATCTATTGTAAATAATCAATATATCGACATTAGATTCGATAATGGAATAACAAAAAAAGCAGTGTTGGACTGTTAATATAAAAGTATATGCGCATTTTTTTCACAGAGCAGTGTTTAATTCCATGGAAAATAAGTTGAGATTTTTTTCAATGGAAATGTATTGTCCCTTAAAATATATCATTTTGCCACATTATCATCATATTCGATTACCTTCAAGTCTACTACCTACAGATTTTCATAAGACCGTCCAAACGAACACAGATGGGAAGCTCGGACGCCTCGGTTTTCAGCATTGAAGACCGGTCCTGTATTGTGGACGCGGTGCTGAAAATGCTGAACGAGCTTCAAGACTCAAACTCCGTTCTCGTGGAGGCTTACATCGACCATCTGATCGCCGGAAGGACCGAGGACGCGAAGTACCTGTGGGTCGCGCCCAGCGCGGATTTCGGCGTAAAATGTCGAGCGATCGTCTGCAGAGATTTTGACAACACACCCGTCTGCACGCCGGTCTGTCGTCTGCTTTTTTAAAGTACATAATTATTTTTTTAGAATAATTAACAGTAAATAATGACAATTTGTAACAGAGAGGAATGGAAAAACTCTGAGCATGTGATTTCTACAATTACATTTTTTTTTTCAAAATTAATAACCCCTTACTGCTCCTATACCTTTTTGTTATCTTGACCTTAACTCAATTTATCTGTAGATGTGCACTCAATGTGGAGAAATAACCCTCGTTCTTGGAAAACGGGGCTTATTACGTGTGCATAAAGTGTCATCCCGTATTTTCCGTGCCGTCCGCACAGGCTTATCATGGACGATAATTTCCGCCTATATTGGAGACTGGTTTAGAAGTCGCCTCCTTTATATAAAAAAGTATATGTATGCGGAAAGTTTTGTACCTGATTAGCCTGTGCGGACTGCACATGCTAATCTTGGATGACACTGTGCGCACATGCATTGAGCCCGGTTTTCATAGAACGCGGATCAAATTGCGGCAGGCATAGAAATAAGTGATGTAGAATTCGTACAAGCTTACAAGTTTTATACAAGGTCTGACATAATTGTGGGACCGAGTAGAAATTATTTCCGATGTATGCACGTTTTGTTCGAAAATAATTGTCAGTCGTTCTCTTTAAGCTGATCTGCAGTATGTTCAACAAACAAATCGACATCAGAGGTGCTGAGACGGTACCAATGTCCCTCGAAACCGTGCTGAAAACGTTGAACATTGTCGACGAAACGTTTATCTCGGAATTCCAGACTAAAATGCGCGCGCACGCAGAGGAGGCGCTTCAGTTAATCATGGACCGCGAGAGTAAACGGTCAGACGAGGAGAGGGTGGAGCCACGTGCGCAAACGGACCTCATTGGTGAGTTAGGTTCCGGCAGAAGTAAAATCAAGTCGAATATTATTCGCATTGTCTGACTTATTTAAAAAAAGAAGGATCGAGAACACACTTGAAATTATTTTGTTCAAGTTTAAGCCGCTTAAATCTCATAACAATATTTAATTTTCCCCTTCCCGTTACGTTATGAGAATCGCTCTGGGAAATTGGGGCTTAATTGTTGATCGTAAACTGTCGGCCCAGGTAAGCCTGTGCAGTCTGCAAATGCTTATCAGAGACACTTTTTCCGCTAAGACTGGCATTTCGTTTAGAAGATACTTGATTTAAATGAACAATTCCATAGAAACCTCAAAGAAAAGATTTTATTGAATCAACATAATGATTTCTGATTAACAAATGTTAAATTGTTATTTTGACTTAATTCATGTATTGTTGTTGACTGCTCCAAATGTTTACTTCTTTTGACCTATTACCAAAATGAGATCTTTAAAGGACTTGTTCACAACTTTACATAGCATCAATTGGTAAATTGTTTTAAAAAGTCACATGCTAAAAAACTTTGTTTACATTACATTAAAACAAATAATTAAGTAAGAAATGTTTAATAATATTGTTTGTTTTGTAAGGAGTTCTTTCACTGAATAGATTAAGTATTAAAATATCCGTTTAAAAACCTCTGCCTTAAATGTTGGTGTTGTAATAAGTAATGTATTAAAGGATCAGGATCTGAATCCCAATCTTGTTTGATAATTGGGTAATCCAATTGTTAGCATATTGTCCGTCCAGGTATAGTTTCTTATCTGTGATAAATGTTAATTCATATGGTTTTTGTTGTACTACTTTTTTATTTAAATTTCCTCTACACTTAGAAGTTTTTCTATAGAGTTTTGTATACATGTATATATTATTATTTACTGTGATTTAGTTTCATTTAATTATCTTCTTTTATAAACCACGTTTCATCTAAAATAAATGTGCTTAATAATAATTATACGAACTAGATGTTAACATTCAAAATGAAAGTCAGTTTCTGATAGTCGCCAAAAATGTGGCTACTAGAATTTGTATACAAAATTGGAATTTGTGTGTACAATGTTAATCTCAACTCTTTGACAGATTTCATTCAAAATCGTATGAAACTGCAGACAATCTGAGATCGGTATTTGAAAATTTATTTAGATGTATGATACCTGAATTTTAGAACAATTGAACAGATTGAGGTTCAAAAAAGAATTTATACATTATATTTAAACAAGCCAAATAATACGTATGGTTAAGACATTATTTAAAAATAATATCTAGTTATTAAATAATTATTAAATGCAATAGACAAAAATTATCAAACAATTTGACAACGTTTGCCTTAAATGGTGGGGTTGTAGCGCTTTAGGATTTGCACCAAAAGGTTCAGAGTCCAATTCCTTGTGAAGCCAAACTATTTCTTAAGTTGTTTTCTTAATATGAACATTATTTTAGATTGTTCCAAAGATTTTAGTTTTGTGTTTTAACAAGAAACACCCATCATTATACCCACATAATCAAGTGGGGTATACTGGAATGACCATGGTCCGTCCGTCTATCCGTCCATCCCTAGACAAAAACGGCAGTCAAATTTGCAAGAATTTTGTATTATATTAATTTCTCCATGTAATTATTTTGTTTTCTTTGAAATTGCAAACATTATCCCCCTTTTTCAATTTAAACATTCTAGTACATAATGGTTCACATTTAATGACATTTTTTCACGTTTTGTTAGAGGGGGCGGGGGGAGCGTGTTCTTTGTAACTATTATAGACAGCAGTTTATGTTAATGTCTTTTTATAAAGTCTTTGCTTTCTATTTTGCTCAAACTATTTTTCTGCAATAACTAACAGTTAATGTGTCCTTTCCATTGACAAATTATACGTTAATTTTACATACTTATTTTTTTTCTTTGATTCTTTTTCTGAGCATATACATACCAATACTCACAAATAGTGATTGTATCACAATTTGTTAAATCTAATTATTTTGTATTTATTCTTTTAGACAATAAATTTCGTAATACATAATTTTGTTGGTGTATATCCCCATATATAAATAAACTAAATTTCTTCATGTACAAAACTCATCTGAACACAATTTCAGGTTTAACTAGAAAGATACAGTCCAAGATTTCTCTTGAGAGTAACATTTCAAACAAGAAATGCCTTTCAGATTAACGGCTTTTAAATTAATACCGTGTATCGTTCCCTCTCCTACGTAAATATAATATATAATGAGACCAAGATGATTAGTTACATAACTTTTCAAACCCCATTTTTTTTTAAACCATAAAGACACTTTTGATCCAAAATTATTTTGAGATAGAGCAGAGATCTTTCAATAATTATTTTTTTAAAGATCCTTGGATAGAGTCAATATATGTAAGTTTAAACCTTTTTATTTCAGCTCAATTGCATCAAAAGCCTGAGGCTTATTGAAAAGCCCTGGAGTAAGTTTCCCGAGTAGAAGCAGAATTTGGTGTCTTTTGAAAAGATATAAAGAACGCTCCCACACTTTGGATTGAAACTATGTTCGCCAGGCCGACACCATATCCACAACGCCACAGTGACGTTTTGCAATGATATATAATTTATAATGTAGATAAAATGAATTTATCAGAAAAGACAATATCTACAAAACAACACTGAACATAAAACATACTAAAACGGGTATCATCAGCTTGGAACTGTCCATGCAAAGTATGGAAGGGAATTAAAGTAAATATATGATTCATGTATTTTTTTATATTCTTTAATATAAATGACATTTAAAGAGTAAATAACAGTTGCTTGGAGCCATGGTTTACTTTCATGCTCAAACAATACATTTATGAAAAAGAAAAAAAGATAAAACTTCTGCATATTTGTTGTATCGGGGCATGCCCGTAAAGGCTGGTCATATATGTTCCAATGGGTCATATATTAGCTATATCATATGGGTACGCTTTGATAAAGTCCACACGAGTGCAATTTCAACTCAAAATTGTTCTTGATCTAAAACTGAAAATGTATGTTTCTGCATAAATTGTATTGTACAGAGACTTATTCAACGGGGCGGCTTGAGAAATACTGTCTCCAAGATGTAATCATTTTAGGGAAGATCACTAACTGTTGTACACGTTGTCTCTAGCCTTAAGGTTAAAATATATAGCATCGCTTTGGATTTGTATACTGCTTAAAAAGAAAACAAGTGCGTTTTTACTGAGTTTTTATTACCGAAAGTTGAACCTTAAATTAACGAACACAAGTTGATGTTTGAAAGTCTACAATTATTATGTGTTCAATATCTGTTGCAAAAGTGTTCATTATACAAAATGTAGACTTCTATGCTTACCGTGCGGGAAGGCATGTATAATAACCCTTATGAAAAACGATTTTGTAATGTTCGTGTTGATTTATAAGGGCCGTGCTCTGTGAAAAAGAGGTTTGATGCATGTGCGCCAAGTCTCGTCCCAGATTAGCCTGTGAAGTGCACACAGGCTAATCAGGGACGACACTTTCCGCCTACAATGGATTTTTGCTAATAAGAGCCTTTATGTAAACGAAAAATACCATAAAAGCGGAAAGTGTTGTCCCTGATTACGCACATGCATTAAACCCTCTTTTCACAAAACACGGCACATACAACAACTAAGATGCATATGAGTATCTGTTTCCATTTGCTTATCATTAATTTGTGAAAAGTCGTTCCGTTCGTATCAAAATCCAGACCCATGCTGTCTGAGTAAATACATCGCGTTGTTCATATTTGGATAATTTTCCCGCAATTGTGGTGAAATTGGCTTTACCGTCCTTGGGCAATTGTTACTAATAATTCAATCTTAACCGTTAATGTGGGAACCAGAGTTGATGTGTTGTGTATGTCCTGCAAGGCTGTGTAAAGTGTGTTACCTTAGAACAAGATGCGTGTATCACCGGAACCACAGTTAAAACTGATTGAATCCACGCCGGCAGATTAAT